>NW_013665908.1:653464-659388 GCF_000517525.1 Limulus polyphemus
TCTTACATTTCTATAAGCAGGATTTGGTTACACATCTGTAAATGTATATAGATATTTATATGCATAAGCAGGATTTGGTTACACATCTGTAAATGTATGTAGATATTTATATGCATAAGCAGGATTTGGTTACACATCTGTAAATGTATATAGATATTTATATGCATAAGCAGGATTTGGTTGCACATCTGTAAATGTATATAGATATTTATATGCATAAGCAGGATTTGGTTGCACATCTGTAAATGTATGTAGATATTTTAAGTAAACTTAATTTTTGTACAACTGTGTGCCAAACAACTTATTTTTAAAATTTTTATTGAATCATTTCCATATTTTAAATAATCACATGGATATTTTACACTAACTTTACCCTCTGTTTTATTTTAAATAAAGTAATTGTTGGTTACTGTTGTATTTTCGTTCCAAATCAGGGGCGGCTCTGCGTGTTTTTTTGTTGTTTTTTTCTTTTTGCAAAGGTCTAAAATTTAAAATTTTGTTTAGCTCCTAATTTGTGGTTAACTTGGGTATTTACTAGTCGATATATTGTCCCAAAAATGTTTTATTGAAAATACAAAAAATATTGTACGTATGGGACATAGGAGAAAATATTTCATGGGGTCATAAGCAAGATATAAATATTTTTTTTTACCCCGAAGCCCCTTCCCGAACTCCGTAATATAGTGTCAATACAACCTTGAGAGTTTTTAATTGCTCCTGGTTATTTTTATATAGCTCTTATATACAGGCAGTTTAGTTTTTGTTTTTTCAAAAACAATGATAAATGTTTCGATATATTTATGAGTATAGTTTTCACATTTTACCCTAAATCTACAGTGTAGATTACCGTATTTGTAAATGCCACTGAGATTCATCCGCACCTACTAATTCATTATTAACTGATTTTTTGTTTACTGGCAGACATAAATGTGAATATTTTGCCGGTTTAAAATGGCGTCGTGAAATTACAGATGAACACAACCTCTGACTTTTGTGATACGTTTTAGCCTTGAACTGCCCATGGGGGCCTATGCCATATCGAATTTTTTAAACTACTTATTGCACCAAATTGTCTGTGTGCCCAAGATGTTGCTGGTTACAGGATTCCTATTAACATACCAGTCACGCGAAAAAAAAATTATGTAGCAGTTAATCTTACTAACAGCTGCTCGTTTTTCCTACATATTTTACATAGAAAATGCGGGATTTCATTTGATTTTTGGTCACTTCTATACACTGAGTGTTATAACTGACAAAAACATAAAATTTCTCATCATATTACAATATCTGGACCACCGATAATGATGCTATTTTAAACAAGTCTAATTTGGGAAGTAAACACGCATCATATAGAACAACTGAGGTTTCGATAAGATAACAAGGTTAACACCGTGGTTCGGAAGCACCTAGTGGTTCAGCGGAAAGCCACAAGTGCTTATAACACAAAAATTCATGGTTTGATTTCTGCGGTTGGTACTATACAAGTAACTAGTTGTGCAGCTTTGTGCGTAAACAAATTGAATAAGTGTTTCGAGTTGCCTAATTGGCACTATGTGGTCGGGATCTGGTATTTTTGTTTCAGTGTGATGCGTTTCAATAAGCATATCATCCTCAGTGTAACTTTTGTCAGAATTTTTGGTTTTAAGTATAGTATTTTCTAAGAAGTAAAATCATTTGTTGACATTGAAATCGCACAAAGTTAAGATACAACATTTACAGAAGTTTGTAGAACTATTGTGTTTTTCGCCGTTAAAGACATATATACGTAGTCTGTTTCTTCCCAGCTTTGTTAGAACACACACTCAACACTAAGTCGCATCAGTGTTTTAGTGTTGTTGGTAATGTGGAACTCGGTAACTGTCGTAAATTGCATTTGTTTTATTCGTGATACTTTTATTCAGTATAAATTATCAGAATTATACAGTTTAAGTTACTATGCAACACGAATAATGTTTGTCATTTTGGAGATGTGATTTGTACGATGAACGTGCGTTGTATAGAAATTTATATCAACAAGTGTATTTACCAGCGTATATTGGGCCAGGTGCGGCTAGTGATTAATGTGCCGAGCTGTGAATCCAAGGTTTCATGATTCGTGGTCATTGCCGCAGTAAACATAGTATGCGCTTTGGGCCCGAGCGTGCGTTATAAGAATAACGGTCAAATCTCACTATTCGATCAGAAAAGAGTAGCTCAAAAGTTAGCAGTGGGTTCAGTTGACTAGCTGCCTTCCATATATAATACTTCAGTTCAAAATTAGAAAGGGCTATGTGCACATAAAACTCTTGTTGTCTGCACATAATTCTAAAACAAAACGAGCGGATAGTTTATAATGACACAAGCATCGACAGTTTATTGCGTTATGCACGTTCGGTTAATTTGTTTTCGTGTAACAGGGCCGTAGGAAGCGGTAAGGCCAGTCAGGCATGTAAAACTACAAATTATGTATTAAAACTTGCTTCTTTTAACTCAGTACGTTACGTTATGTGCACGTGGTATTTGTAGTTAAAATTTCTCAAGATTCAATCTCATAGCATTAATTTTTTTTTTAAATTTCTGTGGGGCATGCCCCCCCTAGAAAGAGTAATGTGGCAATGGCCTGACTACTCCAAAATTACTTCCTACAGCAGTGCATAATTAGCTTATTTTAATTTTCTAAATATACAAAACTTTGCTACGAATTCATGTCTGCGCAGTTGCACAGTTAAAAGTTGTGTGTGTGTAACTAGCTTTTATATAATTATATTTTTTGATTGAGACAAAGTAGGGAAATTATACGTATATGTCAACCAACTTATAACTGTATAGTGTTAGAATAGAGACTGCCAACTTTTTCCTACGCAGAGGTTTTTGCGTACCTTTATTTATAATATAGTATTAAAATCAATAGATATATGTTGTTTCATTATCTGAAAGTACTACGTGTTCTTTCAGTTCGAACTAAAATAGCTGCTTGCGCTGTGGTTGCAAAAAAGGAAGTATCTCTCGTACAATGTTGCGCAAAGCAAGATTGAATAATGCCTTAATGATCCGAACCTAGGATATCATAGGCTGTTTTCATCACCAGTGCCTTTGTCAACCTGCACTGTGTATGTGGGTGTTTGGCGGTCATTGATCAAGGATTGCATTCAGATGTATTTAGTTTATTATATTTACAGTCATAGCCTATATTCAAATGCTATATAATCATGCATGATCACTATAAGAGTAGTGAAAAGTGTTTACCCAATTGTTTTCATTCGTTCGCTATTTAGAGAAAAATATGCGTGATAATTTAGGACGGAGTTTCTGAACTGAAAATAACTCGAATAACACGGGGTGCTAAGACTGGATGAATGTGATCAAAATATAGATTTGTTATGATAATACGATTTTTAGCTTGTTTGTTTCGGAATTTTCGCGCAAGTTCTATTTGCACATAGCCTCCCTAATTTTGAACTTACTGACCATAGAGAAAAGTCAACAGCACCCTTGGACTATTCTGTCTGACCTAATAATGGAATTGTAGAGCACCCAAAGTGCGAAGATTGAGTTTATACGGAAACGGGTCGCAATCCATGAACCCTCGGATTCACAGTCTGAGCATGCTTATCACCAGTCACGCCAAGCTTACTTGAAATAATACGAAATTTTCAACATGCGTTACGTTGATAAACAACCTTTGCTTGTACAATGATTTATTAGAATGTTAAAGATAAACAATACTGTTAGTTAATACAATTATATTGTATATTAAATAATAATCTACAACATTATTATATTCTAAATTATTTTTGTATATAAGTTAAACGTTGCTAACTGTTTAAGCTTTTTATACTTAATAATAGGAAGACAAATAAGCGATTTATCATGTGTTTATCGCCATTAGTGATAGCAGTGTCAGCAAGTCACTACATATAAATCTTTAAGTTTCGCATGATGTCGTAACTATTGCTTAATTTTCAATGAAAGTTATTTTTTGTAATTCTGAGAGCGTTAACACAAGTTGGTGAACCTATTTCTTTTATCTATTATTAGCTCAGATAACGTAGGTTGTCGTCGCATTGCTGCTTGTCACTGATTGGCTGGATGCGTGATGACGTCGTTGCTAAAAGTGTGAGAGGAGGATTGGTGCTACATGAGAAACATTTCATTCTGGATGTTTTTTGTTTTCTTTGTATTTCTATCTGCGTGTTGGAGAAGAACGCCGACACTGACAAGTTCAGCTACTGGAGCAGGTCGGAACCAGTTTAAGGAATTGTCTTCTCCGTTTTGCTGATAAGTTTGATTTTGGTGCTTCCTGATTGCTTAATAGCTCGTGGCCGTCGCTGACTGTCATCAAATAACTATTTTTTAAAATAGTCTTAAATGTCAAAGTGACTGCTGTGAATATTATTAGATTATCTCTGAGGTGGGTTCGTGGTATCTTCAGGTAGTTTATAATATCTCATAACTGCACGCTAAGACGTTTCTTATAAAGTTTCATTCTTGACAATACCTTTCATTGAGTCCGTTACATTTATATCCTGATAAAATATGATTATGAGTGAGTCAAAACTCCCGCCCACTGCAAGCAACACGGTAATTTATAACTACGTTCAGCTTCCTAAGGACAAGATGGCTAATCTTCAGTCAAAAATAAATAACATAACAACAGAGGTAAGTAGAGGTAATGGTGTGTTTAATAACTTTCTTGCAGAATACTAATTGTCAGACTAGCGCAAGAGGTCAACAAATATACGAATATATATAGAATCTGGGGATTACATTTAAAAATTACTTATTCATTCGGCTTTCAATAAGAAAAATGATTTAATTTCTGTAGTGCATATTGGTGTGTATTGAAGACATTTTAATACTAGAAACAGACAACCTTATAACACCAAATTGTTGTTTTTATCTAATTAGACACCCAACGTTTCGCTTTACAGTTTTGTACTGTCAGTTATGGTTTGTGTTTTAGTGGAACGTTCCTGAAGAAGCCATAAAGTGAAGGTTAAGTGTACAATTAAAGAAAAGCAACAATTTGGTGTTATAAGGTCGTTTATTTCTGGTATCAAGAAAAATTATTGTAAAGCAAAAATTGTATTGCTGGGAACAACGTATAAGATGATTCTTTTTAGTGTTAAAAATTTAATATATGAAATGTATTCAGTGTGATAAGTTCATTGGTAAAATTCGTCGTCCAGTACATGAACATTTTAAGGAATACACCCGTGCCACCGTGAATCTGGATTCTAAAGAGGCCACTGCCGAACACTTTATAATGAAACACGGTACAGTAGATAAAACACCATTTAACATTAAGCTCTGAGCAAAATGAAATAGTTTCCTTTATCGTAAATTCGAAGTCTCCCTCTCTTGGTTTAATCTTATAAACCTAAATTATACAGGAATGATTCTTGGCTTTTGAAATTTGATTATTTTGTGCGTTCGATAGCTTGCGATTTTCTGTTGGCGTAACATATGACTTTACCATTGTTATGTCAGTTTTTAATTGTTGTATGTGTTCTTTTCGTTTATCATTTTCTAATTGCATGTGACGCTGTATGTAACCAATGAGAAATGCTTAAGCCGAAACTTCAGGTTTGAATAAAATAGTTTTTTTCTTTTGGGGGGGGGGGAGTGTGGTTAGTCGTTTTTTGTTTGTTTGTTTCAATCCTCCAGTCTACTGTATAAAATTTCAAATCTGAATATATAGATATATAATATTGGTTAACTTCAATTGTACCATTAATATTATTTCTTGGCTATCTGCACACACACACACCTGGAATCGAACCCCTGATTTTTGCGTTGTAAGTCTATATATATATATATATATACCGCTAACTCTCTGGGAGTCGATTAAAATACACAACGTGTTATTCTATTTTAGTGACTATTTTAAGTCTTTAGTTTTTGTAATTGTTTCTTTACAGAGTGAACATGCTCGCCCTTTCAGC
>NW_013665908.1:659716-661111 GCF_000517525.1 Limulus polyphemus
TGCCTTCCCTCTATTCTTACACTGCTAAATCAGGGACTGCTAGCGCAAATAGCCCCCGTGTAGCTTTGCGCGAAATAAGAAAACAAACAAACTTTACAGAGTGCAGTCAGAGAGTTTTTAACATACCAAATATAGGATGATATTACAATGATATATGTCAGCAAATAAAAGCCAAGTAATATCGTTCAACATGTTTGTTATTGGGGACTTACGTTCGACCTTCAAATGTAATTTTGAATACAGAAAATGTAGCGTTTACTAGATGTTGTATATGTTTCTTTTGGTATATAATTTAATTTTCTTTATGTGGAGCAACTCATCGGTTAATAAATAAGGTGGATACTTTATAAACTCTAAAATCGTTATTTTTAATAAAGTTAAGGAATTGAAAGCACTTGTAAATTAAACTTGAAAGAATCCCCGGCATTTTGTCTAAATTTAATCATAGTACGATAATAGATCCGTCTCAGGATCTTTTAATAATAAGTATGATGATATTTATTACAATATGATTATAGATTTCCTGTAGCATATTAATATTGGATACTAAAAATAGGAGATTTCAACTAAAATATTTCAAATTATCTAAGGCAATAAACCTTTGAAGAATATTAAAGTCACTGGCCCAAGTCTGCATGTACATTTTACGAACTTTTTTAACATCTAACATAACTCAGGAATAAAAATAGGTAAATCATAAAACAAGGAACCCTATAACAGTGTTTTTGGAAGGAGAATAATCACTATCCAGTAAATAGGTTCCCTTTTTGAATGTATTAAGGTTAACAGGTTTCGCGTACATATGTAACTATCAGTGACTGTCTGTGTTTCGGGTGGACCAGGAGTCGAACCTTGATATGGCTGTGACACACTTCGCATCTTCAGCTCTGTTTGTGCGTTGGGGCCATTATAACGGTTATAGTCGGTCCATATACAGTGAAGAGTAAGCGGCAGGTGCTGTTGTGTGGTTGCCCTCGCTCTGCCCAGCAATGTTGAAATGACCGTACCTGAAGTTTGGGGCCTTGTACCAGGCCGTTTAGTTTTAGTGTCGCGAAAAGTGCCATTCAGGTTGAAAATATCAAATTCCCGTAGTAAATTTACACTTTCTTGGTACAGTAATATATTTTATATTCCTCAGTTTTTTAATCGATTTTGGGCCTGGCATGGCCAGGTGGTTAGGGCGCTCGACTCTTAATCTGAGGGTCGCGGGTTCGAATCTCTGTCTCACCAAACATCACCCTTTCAGCCGTGGGGGCGTTATAACGTGACGGTCACACCCACTATTCGTTGGTAAAATATACACCTGGAAAAAAGTTAAGCACCCCCGTGTTTTATTCAAGTGATTCAGATTCGACGTTCTTGTGACTGATTATAAATTACCATTCAATCTAAACG
>NW_013665908.1:661953-664788 GCF_000517525.1 Limulus polyphemus
CGTTTAGATTGAATGGTAATTTATAATCAGTCACAAGAACGTCGAATCTGAATCACTTGAATAAAACACGGGGGTGCTTAACTTTTTTCCAGGTGTATAGTAGCCCAAGAGTGGGTGGTGATGACTAGCTACCTTCCTTCTAGTCTTTCACTGCTAAATTAGGGACAGCTAGCGCAGATAGCCCTCGTGTAGCTTTGCGCGAAATTCAAAACAACCACACCAAATCAATTTTACCATCGGAAAACCACTTGGAATATCTACATTATAGTATAAGTTGATTAAATAATATTGACACAAACACTAAATACTCTCGCAGGTACTGTAGAAGCATTATGTGCTACTGAACGCTGTGAAAATGTATAAAACTGCTTACAAAGAGAAGGTTTACAAGATGAGTAACGAGAAGGTATCGTCGATAGACAAGACTATCAAAACAGAATATTGATTTGAAATTAAATACAATATGATTGAAAATTATCTTTCCTGTTTTAAAATCTAATCATTAAATAACTAAGGAAATACAAACAACTTTAACATCTTGTAGCCAAACTCAAACAGATTTTATTGTCATATTTTTGTTTACTTCAGTGAGTTAGGCCAGGTGGTTAGGACGCTCGACTCGCAGTCTGCGGGTCGCGGGTTCGAATCCCCGTCACACTAAACATGCTCGCTCTTTCAGCCGTGGGGGCGTTATAACGTGACGGTCAATCCCACTATTCGTTGGTAAAAGAGTAGCCCAAGAGTTGGCGATGGGTGGTGATAACTAGTTGCCTTCCATCTAGTCTTACACTGCTAAATTAGGGACAGCTAGCGCAGATAGCCCTCGTGTAGCTTTGCGCAAAATTCCAAAACAAATAAATCGGTGAGTAATGTTACCTAGCAAAATGTAACCGTGCAAGAAAAGCTCAATGTGTCGTTTGGCTTGCAAAGACCAAGTCAATGACTGTGGTGCAGCATAATTACAGACGTCAGTACAGGAAAGATGTATGGGGGTATGTTAAGGGTATCGTATATCGCACACCTGTAGCGAACAAACATCACTGAGCTAAAGACTAGAATAACGGATGCCACCTCCACTGTAACTGTGGGCGTGTTGCAGCGAACGTGAACTGAAATCGAATATCGTTTGGACGTTCTGAGAGCCACTAATGGTAGATGAGTGTACACGTAAAACTCTATTGACATGTCAATAAAAACTGTTTAAGTTTGCTAAAATATGTTGAAATTTGCATGGTTGTATTTCCTTAGTTAATTATTATATTTCAAAATAGGAAATGTAATTTTGGACCACCTTATATATATACATATAAGAGTTTTTTAACAAACTATGTAGAAATATATTTATTAGAACGCATCAAGTATACAAATATTGGGTTGTGTATTGAAGAGCGACGAATCAGTTCAACGCACGAGTAAGAAATAGGACCCGGGAGGGATACTTGCTAGGTTTGGTGACATTTGTACAAGTGGTTCGCCATTTATGAGCGGACACACGTATATACTTGTGTCAGATAATGGTTTAAATCAACGTTCCTCAAATTGGGGTCTGCGGACCCCTGGGGGTCCGCAAGTCATATCTGAAATTTCATTAAAATATTTATAGAATATAACATATTTTTCGTAAAATTAAATTTATGTGAATCAAAACATTTAATTTTTGAATACAGCTTTCAATGTACACAGAATTTGTCTTTTCTTTTTACAAAAGGAAAAAATATGATAGGTTTGGGGGTCCGTAAAAAAATTTAAATTAAAAGGAGTACTCGGGTTACTAAAGTTTTAGAGTCGCTAGTTTAGATGAAATTGGAGGTTTGCGAAACACTAGGAGCTGGGGGCAATGGAGTATGTATGTTGTAACAGTGGTCTACGTTGAATACGGGAAGCGGAATGAAGTTGTTAGTGTTGGTATCTTTAGATAAACAGTAACTGATTGTAAAGAATCATTAACTTCTGGTCGTTGAGCATCTAAGTAAAAAGTAATGTAGACTCTAAAATCGAAATTTGAAAAAGTTGGCACTTGTTATACAGCTTGAGAATAATTACCTATACCCATCCATTCGCGTAGTTTGAAGTTATACAATATGAATTTATCTAGTTTTAAAGGTTATCATGCCCCAAGAAGTAAGGACCAGCTGTTCATACATTATTCATTCCTGATGTATACGTTTTGAAAGAACTCGCATTATGGGGTTATTTATCCTGTGTGATATTGAATAGCAAGATTGAATTAATATATTTTCTATTTGGAAGGATTGGATACATATATTTATTGTAAAAAATTTGTTTCATGTATTTATTTTTAATATGAACGTTATTTAGATTAAGTTTCTATTTAAAAAATATGTGTAACTTATAGTGTTGGATATGTATTGCGTGTAACGAGTTTGTTATATATTTATTTTAATGACAACGTTGTTTGGATTGAGTTTATATTTAAAAACGTGCCTAGCTTTCAGTGTTAGTTACGTACTGCAAAACACCCGCCAATTCTCCAAGGTTATAGAATATTCGTGAACGTAAGAATCAACAATATATCCACTTCCCGTAACCGGTTAAATATAGCTCAGAATTGTTGTTTGAATTTTCGAGAAAAACCTTTCTCGCGCCTATAAAAACAGCCAAGGCGACGCGCCAAAAAAAAAGAGAGAGCGTAAAAAGTTGGGTAGGAACCTGCTATAACCGTGTACGCTATAAATCGTGATTTTACTAACCCTTATCAAGCGGAAAATTTACGACATTTGACCAGGAACAGTAATAAATTTCGAACGTCAGTGGATTCTCATCGGACGTTAGTATTTTTCCAAAAGTATTACTGGATTCTCATCGGACATTAGT
>NW_013665908.1:664959-676522 GCF_000517525.1 Limulus polyphemus
GTATATATATATATATATATATATATATTAAAACGTATTTGTGTGAAAACCGAAAACCATGTGAGTCAATCTTGTTGCCAAATAGCATAAATTAACTAAAATATCGGCTTCGGACTATTTTAAATTCTCAATACGTAACATAATATATATAACAAGGATAAAAAATTCCAAAATAAAAACAGGCTCAGGCACATGTTTTACATAGTGAAAACAAAGTATAAACGGAGGCTACAAATTTACGAGTTTGTGCTAACAAAGACGAAAATAAATCGCTTTAACTGCCTGTGGTTGTAACTAAGCTTTTTTCCAACATTCTCATAAAGATTTTTCATTTGAAATGATAATTTCACCGACCTTCCATAACTATTTTAGAGTATATCTATAGTAAGGTGTATTCAGGTCATTTTTCCAAATTTTCATGTAGGTTTTATGCACGGAGATAATAACATTATTGTAAAGATGCATTAATCCGTTTGCTTAGGTTAAAGGTTACACAAGCATTCAATCACGGCTATTCAATAGAAGGTTGTTCCAGTTTGATATTGTATTTATTACTTGGGGCAGGGCAATCCAATCTCAGATACTTGAACAAATTGGTATAAGTTGATAGCGCTTTCTCTTGTATTTGTTAATGTACAATAATCGTTGAAAAGGTAATCTAAGGATTGTGGGATACCAAACTATAGAACCATTTTATGACTTTAAAGTTCGGTACTATATTATTCTTTCGCGAGTCATTATCCTGTGCACACGTGATCAGAATCATCTCGTATCCCAAGCTGTTAGTTTTAATTCGAACAAATAATAAGCCGGAGAATAGGTAAAGAAATAGACACTGTGTTAAAGCTATTTTATTTGTTCACTTTTGTTTGCTTGTTTTCCTTTGCTATAATAATAACAACATTTCCGGAATCTAAGACTTACGGAACTTGTATGTCAGACATCAGTGTACCTGAATACTGCGTATACAAAGTTTAATCTTTAAGTATGTGTTCATATTATATACTGTCACATAAGTTAGGGGGTGACAGATAATTTTTGTAAGGACAACATTTTATTTTTCATTTAATATATATATATATAGCACAATGTGTCGGAATTCTGTGTCCTTAGTATCTTGATATTTCAGTTATCGTAAACCGGTGTTTCTTTGTCAGGTTTACGTAATAAACTTTGTATCACTTTATTGTATTGCAGAAAAGATACATTAATACATAATATTAACGGTTTATATTGTAATAGTCTAAATATACTTTAATACCATATTGTCTATATAGTGTAGCACAAATCTGTACGTACTTAAAAGGGCAGTGCAAAATTAAGTTTTACAGCAATCTTTTTCTCTATTCTTTTTAACCTTACAAAAACGAAGGAAACTTCTCCGTGGTACCTTCGTCTTCAGCAGACTGAAATATTTGTGTTTTCATGTATTTCATCATGGATGAACAATAATTGTATCAGTTTATCTTGTTTCGGCTTATAAACAAAGTCCCTAGTGGGTCCGTGGTAAGTCCACAAACTAAAATCTAGGGTTTGATTCCCCACGGTGGACAAAGCACAGACTGTCCATTGTGTAACTTTGGGCTAAAAGGAAACATGTTAAAAAAAAGTAGACTTAAAGTTACCTACACAAAATGTAGTTCGAATTCTTGTGTTTTCCAATCACTTAATACAAGCTGAAGTGAATACTGTTTTTGTTTGTTTTTTGCGCTCTCTATGTGCACGGAACATGGTAAAGTCTTGGTATAAATACGCTAAACATCTACTTGTTGAATCTTATCTGTACCTTTGGTTTCTTCAAAGTTACATTAAGCTAGTTTTCCCCATAAGGTTTCTTTAACATTATACTCTTAATCATTTATTTTCTATTTTAGATTGTCCAGGATGAAAAAGCAAAGGTATCTTACTGAAATTGCTGTCAGGTTTAACAAGTGACAGAAACTATTGAACAATTAATGAAATTCGGAGAAATTAAAGTTTTATGGCCATCAAGTTGCATTATATATGAACTTACTAGAAACCTTCTTCCATATAAATTATTTACTGTTATATTGTTTTTATTATTTCACTCTTCCTTAATTTCAAGTTGTCTTTCTCTAGAAGCAGTATTTCTCCAGCCTTTCTCTAACACCGTTATCCGTTTTGTGTAATATGTGGAGAATCGTGATCAACTGAAATATTTTTATTGGCTTCATCCTTATTTTTAGAGTTTATTTTAGGGTAACATTAGGTTCTGCTTCCATAAAGGTCCAAATCTGTTCAGTTTTGTTTTCTTGTTTAATAACATTAGCTATATCTCATGAATTTGAATAACATGATAAATATAACACTAAAATATAACATATATGAAAATTACATATTATAGATTAAGTCCTTGGAGCTGTTTATGGATTAGTGGAAACTTACAGTTGTTTTGTAAAAGATTGCGGATAGTCCATGTAATTTCATGTGTGCACCAAATATATCGTGAATGGTGCAGAAAAAATATTCACAATTTCTATACATTGTTAAGTCATAACTTATGTTTATTTAAGTATGAAACTCACATACACAAAGTTCCTTAAACTCCTTTAATAATATTTCATCAAATGATATTAACTAGACCACATATTAGCAACTATGTGCATTTATTCGCAACAAAATTATAGATCATAAAAAGTGAGTGAATAGACGTCTGTGGTGATAACGTTATTATTATTTAAATCTCATATTTGGTGTAGTTTTTGTTCAAGAAAACTTGTAATCAACCATTTTGTTTAAGCTTATTTTGGGTATAATTACATGATAACAGAAAAACGGGTAAACCTTTGCGCACAAATGAAGTGAGAATGGGATACACAGAGGTGAATTGTCCTTAGGATATTTTTAGTGACGTTGTTAGTGAATTAAAATAAGAACATATTTGCAATACAGTGAATCAAAAGAATGTGTTATAAGAAGAAGAAAAAACAGCTTTGATATAAAATGTTGGAATTTAATAAAAATTGCAAACTCTATGATGATGGTAAACATTTAATTAGATGACAAATTTTAGGAATATGCATGTGTGACAGTAACTGAAAAGTCGAGGTGAAAATATAAGAAATGCCTGAAGTTACACCATCATATACAATTTTTCAATTACACATATTCAGTAATCAGTATAACCACCAACTAGTTATTGTTGCAATGGGACTATCCCTAGGGCTGACTTCCTGAAAATCAATGGAACCGCAGTGGATGAATTAAGAGGAATGTGGGAAAAAAAACATCTACGGTTAACTTGTTTTTATAACAATTTTAGGTTTATTGGTTTTCTAATATTTTAGTTTTCAGGATGTGCACAGATTAATTTTTTGATTTTGGCAACGTTAAAGGGATTTATATGGTTTAATTTTTTTGTTCAAACTTGAATTAAAGAACAGTTATGCTGACAACTTGACGATTCTGTCCCGTTAAACACCAGTAAATAACCAATGAAATTATGTATGTGATGGTTTCTCTTTGGTATTAAACATGGCAATGACTAGCTTTATTCTTTTATTTCAGTCTTTGGAGTCGACAAGGCGAATGTTAACATTATGTGAGGAGGTAAGTTTTTCATTTTTGTTAAAGGTAAAATATATTTTACTCTTTTGTTGCAGAAATTTTAAAGGTTGACCTTTTTATGTACTTGTTTAATTATTTCATTGTGATGAAATGTCCATGATAAGTTTTCATTTTAACTGTAATATTGTATTTCACTTTAAAAAAATTAAAAGCTTAGTGTTTCGAATAGATTGTATGAAAACAAAGTTGTTTTTTTATATGACATATTGTGCAGTAATCGTATAGAAAAGTTACATTTATACATGTATCAATAACAGAGGCCATGTGGTCAGGGAACTCGACTCGCAATCTTCAGGTCGTAGGTTCTAATCCCCGTTAAAAGGACCTGTCCAACGAAAGAGCAACGTTATCACAATAATACTTTAATTAATTCTGTGTTGACAGGTTACGTATGACTATAGTTAACTTCGAGGGAAATAATAAGAGAATCTATGGTGTTTTTAGTCTGTTTTACTTCACCATATAGTAACCTAAATTAATTTAGGTTTGTGAATAATGTTATGACATTTCGTCGAATTCGTTATTCGATATTACACAGCGGACGAACTGTTTGACGATTGTGCGTTAAAGATTTATTCTATTTTTCACCAGAGGTGAAAATGAAAAGAGAAACTGTGACGAAGAGGCTTAATGCATTCTTAGATTGGCCGTACCCTCTGCTGTGGACTGCAGTTTCGCCTATTCAAGGTTCATCAGCACAACTTGGGTCAGCAAACCAAAGAAATACAATTATGCCTCTTATAATGTTGATATGTATACAATATCTATAGGTTTTGAGTCCGGTTTGCTTCACCATATTGTAACCTAACTTAATATAGATATGTGAATAATGTTATGCCATTTCATCGAATTCATTATTCGATATTATACAGCAACCAGCTGTTTATGATTATATAAGAGAACCTGTTGTGCTGTTTAAAATTAAAATATTATTTCATTGTTAAACATATTTTTACTTACCGCAACAAGAAAATTTTCTTTAGCTATTTTCGAAATAATTAGATATAGGGTTACAGAATATTTTTTAACTCATCACCAAGCGCCCCCCAGTGGCACAGCGGTATGTCTGGGGACTTACCACGCTAGGATCCGGGTTTCGACACCCGTCGTGGGCAAAGCACATATAGCCCTTTGTGTAGCTTTGTGCTTAATAACAACTAAAATCAAAACAAACATCACCAAGCTATAAAATCAATTAAAACTAGAAGCAATGGTATCCACAAATTGTTCCTCGGTCCTGCCTTTTTTCACCATCTGTAATAAACTATAATTTTGCAATTAAACATGGGAGATCAAGTTAACTTGAGGTATTAAAAATAGTTATTGAAGGACTCTCATGTTGGAGCAAATTTGCTTAAACTTTCTAATTTTAGGCCTGTTGGCATACCTGTAGAATACCGAACAATGTTCTGTCCAAACATATTGTATGTTCCACCATCAATAAAACTTTTCCTTATGTTTATCAATCGTTGTTTGCCTACCTATTACTTGCGTTCACACCGTAACTTTTACGTAAATGATTGTTTATTATTTGATTGATGGGCATCGTATATACTATTTTGATAAAGAAACAAAAGTGTATATGGTTGGTTTTATTTGTCCAATAATCCAGGTTTGAGTTGATTTTCCTCAAACATATAAAAACAGCTGGGAAAAAATGTAGAATGTGCTATTGTTTCGAGATTATTGTTTTCAAAAACGCATTCATTTTTTGAGCCTGAATATTACTTTAACATTTTCATATTATAAATAAGGCCGTTTTTTTTGTCATATTTTCTACACTTCTCTTTGAATTTTTAGAAATACATTGTTTTAGTGTTTGGGCAATTCAGTATTTGTGAAATGTTACAGAGAGTCTATGTATCGATTGGTTTTTCTAGCAAAATCTCAGGTTTTAAGCCCCCCCCCCCCAGTGGCTCAGCAATAAGTTTGAGAGCTTATAACTGTAACAAAAATCCGGGTTCGATACCCGTGGTGAGCACAGCTTAGATATCCCATTATGTAACTTTGTTCTTACGATTCTCCTTTGCTTAAAAATATTCTTTACTGTTTAATGAAAACGTCAAATACCACTAGAAAAAAATTAAAGTCTTAGAAAAAAAAATCTTAATTCTGAAGATTTTATACGAGAATAAAACAGTTGTTAAATAATTAAACCATTTAATGATGCAGTCACTTCATTACCTAACTTTGATAATCAATTATGATTGAATTTAGTGAATTTCTGTATAACAAAACAAGGTGGATGTCGAATTTGTAAAGGGGGCGGATTGGCCCAGTGGTAGTGTAATGACCTCAGCAGATCAGGATTGCTAGGTTGGCCGCTTAAAAAAGGGCTTGGCCGCCAAAAAAATGATTGGCTGTAAGTTAGATTTTGGCCGTTTTTAGTTTGTTTCTTTTTGAATTTCGCGCAAAGCTACACGAGGGCTATCTGCGCTAGCTGTCCCTAATTTAGCAGTGTAAGATTAGAAAGAAGGCAGCTAGTCATCACCACCCACCGCTAACTCTTGGGCTACTCTTTTACCAACGAATAGTGGGATTGACGGTCACATTATAACGCCCCCACGGCTGAAAGGACGAGCATGTCTGGTGGGACGGGGATTCGAACCCGCGACCCTCGATTTGCGAGTCGAGCGCCCTAACCACCTAGCCATGCCGGGCGCCGTTTTTAGTAATGCTTCATCAATCCAATATTTTCCTTTAAATGTATACAGTACTAGAAAATGTATTCTCATTGCCAAATTCGAAGAAAATTAGCTTTGAGTTTATTCGGCAAGTGGCATAAAAGAGTTTTTGACGTAAGCGGTTGCCAAGTCTTGTTGACAGCGCAAACGCAGTCAACCAGCCAAGTGAAGATTGCCTTTATTCTACCAATCTTGGTTGTTAGCTTTTGTCTTAAAATTGGTTTTAATGTGAAGCTAAAATGAGTAAGAAATGGAAAGGATCGTATGAAAGTGGTAGAAAATACAAAGAAGAATGGGAATCAGAGTTCACGTGAATTAAAAAAGCTACAGTTCATACTGAACTTTGCATATTGTAGACTATTCGAAGTTACACTGGCTCCTAAGCATTGTAATCTTGTTGATCACCAAAATATTCGTCTGTATTTAAGTAGCATTCATGCAACCTCTAACTGGCGTCCGTTAAACCTCATTAGTGGTGAACCTCGGAACGAAATTAAACAATCGGAGCTTGAACTTGCTGCTTCAGTTACTTGTCACTGTTCGGTTTTGACCATTGATCATATGGGGGGAATTAGCCGTAATGGTAAGGGAAGTAGTGTTGGTAAAATACGATTTCATCGTACTAAATGCAGCAAAATAATTACCGAGGTTATATCGCCTTCTTATTATAAATAACTAAAAGAAGATATTAAAGACGTAAAATATGCTATATTAATCGATGAATCGACGGACATTTCAGTTGAGAAGCACTTGTACATCGTGATTATATATTACAGTGTAGAGAATGAGCAAATTGTCACTGCATTTTTGGGTCTTGTGCCTGTTGTGGCTGCACCCAGAGAAGTTTAAAAAAAAAAAACAGTTCAAGATGGTCTTTCGGTGTTAGGGGTGAATATGTCAGATTTTGTAGGATTGTGTTGTGACGGTGCATCTATCATGGTAGGAAAACATAATTCAATATGGTCTCGCTTGAAGAAAGTATCACCGGATTGTGTTTTGAATAAATATATATGCCACTCTTGCGTTATGCGTAAAGAAAGCGTTTGAAAAACTTCCCTCAACTTGGATATCTTCTAGTAGAAATTTCCCGATGGTTTTCTACCAGCGATATAAGGCGTGAAGATTTTATTTCCTTGTTTAATACCATGAACCCAGATTGAGAATAACATTGCCAATTCAAAAGTTGTCTGCGACGATGTGGTTGGTCAGAGGAAAAATTATAAGCAACATCTTATTTAATTGGAAACTTACTTGCGTCCAAACAATTATTGATGTGTCTATGCGGTATAAAGCAAAAGAATTGCTGAACATGCTTAGAGATCCTTTAAATCAGTTATACCTTACATTTGTACTGCCCGTTTTAACTGAGTTTGAGACCGTGAATTCAGCCTTTCAGGCAACAGATGCTAACCCGGCTGAAATGCTGTTCATTATAAGAGTTGAAAATCCAGAGTGTATGATGTTAATGGAATGTTATTGCCACTTTCAAAAATTGATTACGGTGCTAAATTTTTAAGTGATTGCAATGAGCTACAGAAGAAGCATCTGGAAATAACATCTGCTATTAATGATGTACAATATCGCTGCAAAGATGTCATACTAGAAGCAGTTGAACAAGTCCAAAAACGATTGTCTGACGGAACAAATATATATATTTTAATATATGATTGCTACGTCCTGAAAAAGTTTTTTGTCAGGCTACTCGTTCTAAATTTACCGAACTACCATTTCGAAGCCTCGTTACTTTTAATGTTGAAGAATATAGAAAGGTATTTTGTATTCATTGGATTGAAGAAAGTGTTTTTAAATAAGAAATTCTAAATAACGATGTTGAGTTCTGGACTGGAGTTTTGAAGTTCAAAAACAGTATAAGTGTACCTGTTTTTGAAGAATTGGCGAATTATGTATTAAATTGTTTTGTAATGCCCGCAAGCAATGCTGTGGTGGAGTCCATTTGTTCTGGAGTTACTAACAACGAAAAGTCGCAATCGAATTAGTTTGAAAATACCAGAAGCAATTTTAAGAACTAGATCTAAATTGCAATTAAAAGGGAATTTGCTGCCGTGACTTTAAAGCAACGAATACAATGTTTGCATACTTTACGTGTGAAATATATAATTAAAATAACAAATTGGAATGTGATGAAGATGTAACATGTGACTTGAAGTTTGTTTACTTTAAGGAAATTTTTAGTTTATGTTGTATATTAATATAATATACAAACTGTACAAGTGATAATATCCAGGAATTCCTCGATTTACGAATATGATGCGGACGCTCAAATATATTTTCGTTTAGCGAAAATTCGTAATTCGGCAGTTTGTAAATCGTGGAATGTCTGTAAGTGTTTTTTATTAATTGTAATAAAAATTATCCATCAAATCATTATTTTATTTATTTATTTTTTGTAGCAATGTAGTTCAGTGGCGGAACAAGCAGTTTAGGGGCCCCAGGGCAAAAAAATGATCGTGGCTCCTTTTTTCAGAACATAAGACCAGATCAGGCCTCGGGGTATTGCCTCATCCGCCCCGCTCTAGTTCCGCCTCTGCGTACAATCATTTTAACTACACTTTTACATAACAGTTAGTAACGCAACACTATTATTTTTGTGCTGAAAGTCGTAAGGAAATCACTATACTACTTTCAAACTGTACCTATAAATGTGATGGAATTGCGTTTTGGATTAGTGTTCGTTTTTGTTTATTTAACATCGCATGGGACTGAAGTTTATTACTTTAAATTTGCTGTAGTTTTTACATGTTTTAGAATCTACTTCGTAGAGAACAAACAGGAAAAGTGAATTCAGTTGTACTTTATTTGAAGAATGAGGAATGTCAATGTATGAAAACAAAACTATTTCACTGTATTTTGTTAGCATTGAACAATATAAGTTTCGTTTTCATTTTGCCACGCCAGGGAAATTGGATATTATACGGGTTGAACGTGACAAAACTGATGCCGTAGATAGTCGTTAAAAACCATTTCATGTGATTAAATAATCACGATTTTCATAGTGTAAGTTTTGAACTGTACCGAGCAGGAAAACAAGCAAAACATGCCTCCAAAGTTCGGTATTCTTGTTTAGCTGTAAATGGTTGATTAATTGAATTGATTATTAGCTAAAACAGATTTCTGTTTGGAATTGATGGGAAAACGTATTTATTATGATACAATATTTATATATTCAGAAACTTAGAATTTGAAAATCTATATGTGACTTTTACTAGTGAAGTACTATTATTTGTTTTTCGAGAGAAAAAAAAACTTTACATTTCAGCCTGTTTTCCATTGTTTTTTCAATGGAAGCATTATTTTGTTCTTTTAATGCTTCAAATCTCAGAGTAAAGAAGCAGGGATTCGAACATTAGTGGCTCTTGACGACCAAGGAGGTAAGAAAAACGCACAACATGTTTACCCCTTGTTACAAGAATCAACATTTTTCCAGATTTAGTTCAGTCATTGTTTTTATGGTTTCCTTTTTTAGAAAATTTATCATATGACGTGCTAGACTTTGAAGACTATTAACACAATTTCAATTCATCATTTCACCTCAGTAGTTTTATTTTATTAACTACTTCAAAATAGCATGGTTTCAGTTTAATTATGTTGCTTGAATTTTTCATCTTGACAGAAAATATGCTGTTGACCATATGAACATACATATTGAATAAAAAAAGTTCCTCTTTGAAGGAGATATCACATGAGACTGTTTAAGCACACTTTTGGTTTTTTTCTTCTTCCTATTTACTGCATGACAAAATGCATTTTTATCTTTGGTTGATCATATTTTGCTTATTTCTTTTTTCATTATGAAGAGTGAAGATCTAGGAATAAAAACTATGGTTATGTTGGATGAACAAGGGGGTAAGGCTTTATTTTTGACATAGACACTCTTTATGCACAGGTAATATATGTATATGTAGAAAAACCTTTATTTGGAATCAAATAAGTAGTTACCCTAATAGCAAGTTAGCAAGAATACAATTTTCGTATAACATGTTTTAATTTGAAAATAAATTTTTGACCTTTTTTTCGTTTTACCTTGTTTTAATTTTTTTCATTACAATATTATAAGTCACTCAATATTTAGAACTATCCACCAACAGATTCAGTATTTTAAGTTCATCCATAGTTCAAAGCAAAACTTGTGCTAAAAAAGAAGAGATAAAGATATCATTTATACTCAGGAAATTTCCAGGATATGAAACTATTTAATAACAGTTTTGTGAGTGTGAAAATAAAAGAAATGGAATTTAAGGATGCGTTATCCTGCATTAGGTGTTTCCTTTTAATTCCTTCCTTAATAAGTTATACCACTGTCAGTGTATACTGTAGGTAGCACTATATATGAACTACCTTGTATGTTTACCAATTGCATAAAAATGTATTCGTGATAATTTTTTGTATCTCAAGATATACTGCGTATATTGTTATCAGGACTTTAAAATACTTGTAAAACATTGTATTTTTTATAAACCGGCTGTCTAAAATGTGTGTTAAAAACTCTCTTTTTTTTCACTAAACCATTAAAGAAGTTAAATTGTTTGTTACCTTGAAGATTGACACTAAGTGAAATAGGAACTTTTAGAAAGGCTTGGTTTAACAAATATATGATAAAGCACAGGAAATAAACAGATACTCAACTTTAGCCTGTTTTAATTATAACATATTTTAGTAAGTTGATTGTTCTGTAGTAAATATGAAAACAATTACTAATTTATGATAAAATATTTGTTACATGTTCATTGGTGTTTATTCGTTTTTGAAAAATCTGCAGTTTACCTTTGAAAAAGTTCACCTCTTAGATGCAGCCCAGAATTAATACTTATAGAATTTTTTATTAATAAAGACCTATGATTCATATCTGATATAATTATATCCATCTTACTAGAACAACTAGATAGGGTTGAGGAAGACATGGACAAAATAAATGCAGATATGAAAGAAGCTGAAAAAAATTTAACAGGAATGGATAAATGTTGTGGTTTATGTGTTTGCCCCTGTAACAAGTAAGTGGTATCAATACTGTAGTCAATCACGAGTTTTTATGACTATTAATTGTGTAAAACATTAAAATGTGGTCACTAAAGTACAACTTATGTTAGTCTCATGTAATCATTTCTTTTTTAAGCAGGAGAAGAATACAGTGATGATTAAAGGGCTTCATTTTTTATTTATATATATATAAATCCTGGACCAAGGCAAACAGAAGTAAAATAATCAATTTCTAAAACATATATATATATATATATATGTTTTAGAAATTGATTATTTTACTTCTGTTTGCCTTG
>NW_013665908.1:676892-677553 GCF_000517525.1 Limulus polyphemus
ATGGAAAGGTGATGAGTAGCCAACCAGCACGAGTTGTGGACAACAGGAATGGTTCAGGTCCCACAGGAGGTTATATAACAAAGTAATTTGAACCTTTTCTTTATGCTTTGTTATGAATCAGTTGAATATAGTAATAAATAGTCAAAATATTTATATTTAAAAAGAGGATTTTTAGTGTTATGACTTTTTCTATTTGTGAAAATTAAACGTTTTTTCTAAATTTTTAGGAAAAAATGTATTAGTAAACTGCAGAATATGTATTTTTAACTAGTTTTCATTCATATTGTATTTATTTAATTTCTTATACTAACATTTATTCATGTACTTATATTGTAAGGAATTAATATTAGGTCATCAAGAAATTAATGTTGCCTTTTGGAATACTTTCATTAACCACTTCCCAGAAAACGTACATCACGTATAATACTTAAATGAACCACCTAAACGTCAAGTTAGAGTAGCCTGTATATAATGTGTAAAGTTTAGTATGCTATAATCCCTTATAGTGATGGCACACAATGAGACACACAAATCGGCATATAATGCTGTTTGAATACAAGAAGGAAAACAATGCCTCTGTTGCCACAAAGAATATAAAAGAAGTTTATGGAAATGTTTTGAATTTTCGTAAGTGTCAATGATGGTTAAGCAAATTTCGTTT
>NW_013665908.1:677563-678354 GCF_000517525.1 Limulus polyphemus
AAACAGAAGTAAAATAATCAATTTCTAAAACATATATATATATATATATATGTTTTAGAAATTGATTATTTTACTCTGTTTGCCTTGGTCCAGGATTTAAAGAAGACATGATTTTACCAGCTTCCAGAAGGAACATGTCACAAGTGATGTCATGAACAGAACAGATATAAACAGTGTTAAATATGTAGAAAAATGCTAAGGTGATAAAATAAAGAAGTTAGACTTTTAGAGAAAAATCCCCTTTAAAAACTATGGTTGTAATGTATTTGCTTGGCGACATTTCAAGCACGTGTTATTTTTCAAGCCTGTTGGTTAATGACGATTACAGGAACATTTTTTTTTCCCTGGCTTGAAAAAGGGTGTTTGCTTGAAATGTTGCAAAGTAATTAAATTACTACCATAGTTTTTAAAAGTATTTTCTCTAAAAGTCTTATTTTCTTATAAACAATATTATATACGTATGGTTGTAATAAAAAAAGGTCATATATTGTTTTTCCAAAAATTTTAGTCTTAGAAACAAAATTCTCTAAGGTCATAGTACAGAAGATTTTATTACATATTGCATAACAAAAAAAGTTCAGTTTCATGGAAAATTGTCTGAAAAGGTGCAGAATGTTAAATTTGTTTTGTTGTTTCATCCCAATTTTTCATCAAGTGGTTTATTTATAAAATAGGATAAAAAAATTTCGAGAAGACTGTGGTACATGGAAAGGTAATGAAGATGGAAAGGTGATGAGTAGCCAACCAGCACGAGTTGTGGACAACAGGAATGGTTCAGGTCCCACGGGAGG
>NW_013665908.1:678618-695326 GCF_000517525.1 Limulus polyphemus
AGTCTAACCCAAAGCAACACACTTGTGAAATGGCACTGAAATTGCATGTCTCATGAAACAGTACGTAAATATCTAAGGAATATGGGAAAACTCCATAAAGAAGGTGTTTGGGTGCTTCACAAACTCTCCGATGATCATTGTTTCCAACGTGTGAACGTTGGTTTGTCTCTTAATAATACATAATTTTTCTTTTCAGGATAACTAATGATGCACATGAAGAAGAGATGGAAGAAAACATGCAGCAGGTTGGCACAATTGTTGGAAACCTTCGAAATATGGCCATTGACATGGGAAGTGAAATTGAATCTCAGAACCGTCAGTTAACAAGGATCAATCAAAAGGTAAGTCAATCTAGGTGAATTACGTTTCCATGGCAAGTCATTATGGCACATACAGAGTGATGATATCTTGTAAAGTGTGTTGCTTATCTTTTTAAAGAAGTGTGATTTTTTTTAATATTTCAGTACCATGCAATAGTAATTTAGGCTTTCTTGCTTTTATTTTTTACTCTTGTTGTGTGAACTCCTTGCCACTTTATAAGTTAAGAAAAACCTTTTTGTTATTAGAGGCACTTGTGTAAGTCAAGAACTCTGTGCAACATTGTTTTGTTTTTTAATTGATGTTAATTACTAATTAATTTAACAATGCCAGCTTTTGGTAAGTAGATGCTCTTACAGTAGAATTTATATCTCCACCTCCTCAAAGAAAATTTCATTATTATTTACCCATTTTGTACTGTTTATTTAGCCTCTCAGCAGCTCTGTGGTAAGTCAAAAGACTTATAACTCTAAAAACCAGGTTTCAGTACCCATGATGGATACAGCATATTCATTCTCATAAATGATTGTAAACAATGCCTGTCAAAAGGAACACAGAATTTGTTTCCTGATGTATTTACTAGGTTTTATAAACCTGAGAACAGGATAAAAGATGTAAAGATTAGTATAAAGAGTACACAATAATACTGTTTATAATTTGAATCTAGTCTTTTAAAATACAAATAAGTCCTTTCTGTTTCAGTTGTTTTTACCTTTAAAAAATTAATATTTTTAATTGACTGTATGTTGTTCAAAATATCATAAGTTACATAAATGTAGAAAAATAGCTATTTTTTATTTTCCAAATTAAATGCCTCTTTTTCCAGCTCACTTTCCATTGAATGCAGTGTTTTCCATGCCTAAAAATATTTCTGTAAAGCTAATTGTGTATTTATTTTGGAATAGTTATGTTTTATGCTTGAAACCAGACTCATCTGGTTTCACGTATCTCCTGCTACGTGCATTACATACCTCTTGAAGCCAATTCTGTTGTGTTTTTTTTACTTCATATCTGGCCCCCCAGTGGCTCAGCAGTAGTCTGCAGAGTTACAATGCTAGAAACTGGGTTTCAATGCCTGTTGGTGGGAAGAGCATAGATAGCCCATTGTGTAGCTTTGTGCTTAACTACAAACAAACAAACACTTCATATCCAATTTGGAAATTGTTACTATTAAATTTTTTAAAAAGCTCTTACCTAACAGTGATTTTAGATCCATTAAATTTAAAAGACATTTTAATTGAGTAGCAACCACATATTTTTGCCTTTGTTTCTTCAACTTTTATAAGAAGATTCAAATGAATTAACTATGAAAAGTGCTAAGAAGAAGACCTATAATTTAATGAGGTAATAATTTTTTCCATCTTCTGTGTCACATTCTAGGCAGAATCAAATGAATCTCGTATTGCTGCTGCCAACCAAAAAGCCACAAAACTCCTCAAGAGCTAGAAGAGTGAAACTCAAAACTGTGGCCACGAATATTTCCTTCTTGTGAATCTGTAACAGTGTGCATTTTGTGTAACTACCAGCATGTTTGTTTTCCACAAAGAAAAATTTAGTACCTATATATCTGTCAACATTTGCCTCTTTGGTGGTTGTTTGTCTGTTTTTGTATTTTGTTACAATTACTCAGCTGTTCAGGTACAACTTGTATTTTTTGTTTCAGCTGGTTTGCTTAGATGACTCATTATTTAATATCTTTATATGTATATATCTGTCAAATTTGGCTATTTTGGTGGTTGTTTGTCTGTTTTTTGTCTTTTACAACAATTACTCAGCTGTTCAGGTACAACTTGTATTTTCTTTTCAGCTACTTTGCTTAGATGTCTCATTAATTCCTGTCTTTATCCTAGCCAACCTAAGTAGTTATAAGTTTCCTGAAAATCTGCTGCTGCATGGTAACACAAACTCTTTACTATTCTAGAAGCTGTGAATATAGTGGTTTCATTTATGAATCTAGGTTAAGGATAGAAATTCATTTTGAAACGTTTTTGACGCCTCATTTTGTAATCAATTAATATTTTTCCTTCTTAAAAACTTTTGTTCTTGTATTAATTTTATTATAGAAAATTATAACGGTGGTAGTGGTGGTAATTGATGTGATTCTGTGGTGTTTTCTGTCCTTTTATCTATAGTAGTGTATCTATGTTCAGTTTATTATACACTGTTAAGATGTCACTGCAGTCATTAGATTATACTTAGTTCATAATGTTATGTTAAAGTATATAGTCAATATTTACAAGGTACTACTTCAGAACTGAGTTATGTTTTGTTGTATTATCTCTGGTAATGAGGAAGCAGCTATTACTTTATGGAAGAAAAAAGATCAATTCAGGTTAAGAAAAAGAGTCATTGGTTTTCTTATATATTTTTTGTATAATTATAATTATAATTTTTTGTAAAATTATACTGTTCTATAGCTTCAATTCTCAAACTAGATTTAGTTCAAAACAAAGTACTCAATATTTTTTCTCTTAAAGATTTGTTTGCAGCTCAACAGTAAATGTGTTAAAATTCTGTTTATGAATTATTTACCAACCAGGTTATAAAAATATTCTGAACTACACAGGAATAATTTTGTTGTTGTATGGCTTTCATTTTTCAATTATATTCGAAAAGTTCCATAGCAGTAGTAATAGCACTTGTTTGTGAATTGGTTGCACTATTAAGCTAGTCAATTCCAATATGAAAGAAACTGCTCTAACAATAGTCTGGACTGGGCATTTATAGAATCTTCATGGTAAGTCTGACACTTGGTATATCTAGGGTGACCAGATATTCAGACTGAAAAACTGGGGGAAGCCCAGTTCTTGCCCCTAATTTCAAAATGGCTATTACAAATTTGAATTAATGAAACTTTTATTTAATTTACTTTAAATTTATTGAACTGTTCCTCAATATTTCCATATATATATTATCATTGGCATTGTTTTTTAAAATAATTTAAACTACTTTTTTTAGTGATAGACACAAAACAAATGAGCAAAAATAGTAAAATTATACTTCCAAGACATCATTAATTATTCACTTTACCCAGTTCACCTTCAAAAAGGCTACTTCATATCTGAATGTACTTACAAATCCATAACATTTTCATGTATACTACTTTTAGGTTTTAGCATTCTTGAAACTTTTTATTTATATTTTTGTGAAGAATGAACAGACCTTAGAAGTAGAGTTTTTTTTTCTTTATTAAATAGTAATAAAATTCAGTATGTGACTATGTAAAGTCTGTTTTGAGGATAAGCACTGCCTTAACTGTCTCCAAATTCAGACCTGTGTTACTCACCTTGCACACACGGAACTTTTGAAAAAGTTTGGTGATAGGAGAGTACGTGTTACAACAACAAGCAAGTCAAGTAGTCCTATTAAAATCATGATTTGATGTGGTTGACAGTTTGATGCCTATCATAAAACTGGGATGTTTTGTGTATCCCAAGATCTTTTCTCAGGACATTGGGACAAATTACCAAAAACAAGACTGTTCCGGCAAAACTAAGACATCTGATCACTTTAGGTATGTCAAAATAAAACAAGAAACATGCTTTTTGTTATAATTCAGGCATGATTAAATTGAATTTCTATGATTTAAAAGTTTTAAAGTTAGATTTAATAATTAAACATCATCAAACTCTTTACTATTTCTTGCTTCATTTTATGAAAATATCATATCTTAGATACAGTATTTAGCATGGTCAATAGTTTTTTTTTTAAATACTATTTTTGATTTGAAGAGCATAGTACATAAACATTTTTTTCTTAATGTCCACTAATGTTTAACAGTTTTACAACTTCTTGAAAGTAAATCGTTTTCTGCTGTTTATGCATAATAAATATTTAGGTCCCAGAGAGAACCATTTTGGTTCTTGTATTATTTTCTAATTCAGTGTTTTTATTGCCTGAAAGATTAACACGTTTCATAAGCCACAAAAGAAACAAAGATATCAGTCTTCTGATAATTTATCAAATTCATACAGTTTTTGCTACTTGTATGATAAATACTGTAGGTCACTAAGTTTTAATGAAATCACAACCTTAGATTTAGGTATCACAGTTCAGAACTACTTAGATTATTCAATACTTCTAGAAACATCTTCCCCCTCCATGTCTCAACAGTAAGTCTGAGGGCTTATAATGCTTAAAATTGGGTCATGATACTTGGAATGAGTATTGCATAGATACCTGGTTATTTAGCTTTGTGCTCAACAAACAAATCTAGAAACATATAAATGGAGATTAAAGATAACATTTTGTAAAAGTTAAAATCATTTAATAGTATTGTTATCTGGATACATTCACCCAATGTATTAGTCTTGTGAATTATTAGCTATTGAAGTAAAGAATTTAGTTCTTTATTCTTTTTTTTGAGTTAACAATTAAATGATATTTTTGTAAGTTTATCACTTTTAACACAACCTCTATTTGTATAGAAATCCTAAATAAAAACTAGTAAGATGAAAAGGTTGGCTTTTATAGGAATATCTTGAATTCCAATAAATGTTTTCTGCAACCAATTCCCATTCCTAAGTCAGTTCTTGTACATTTCTTAGTGGTACATAGTTAAAAATTGTTCTTTTAGTTATCTACAAGTAAAAATTTTAAGTGATTAGGCAATAAAGAAAAGTACAACTTCTTGAGTTGTGAATACCCATCAGCTAATTTGTAAGAAGATTTTTGTAGTTTTCCAGAATATTTCTGTGTACAATGCCTTAGTAGTATTTTATCAGGTTTCTGTTGTAAAACCATTCCCAGGGCTAATTGATGCCTTGTCATTCCAACCTTAATTCACTTCTCATATCTGTACTTAAGTTTTAAAAACCTAGTCATTATTGTTTAAAGTCTATTTCTTAACGAGTAAGTGGCTATTAAGGAGAATATATTATTTTTAATAGATGCCCATCTTACAAGTCTTAAGCATTTTTATAGAGTTCACTAACTATTATAAATAACTTAGATAACATGTTTAAGAAAACTTTATATTACATTCCTTGTGTGAGGTTATAGTGGTTATTAACATAGTTATCATGTAAAGATTTTAGTACCTGAACAGGCCAGCTTTTCTTACGTTTTGGTAAAACCTGTACATTTTATGCCACAATGGGATTTTTTTTAGATCCTTTGTGAGATTGGAATCATTTTGTCCAAGTTTCTTTGTATGGGCCTCACACTTGATTGGACTTTGGCATTTCTTTCTATGGTAGTTTGCTGTGGAACAGTATGACCATTCTCAGGTGATACCTTATATGCTCTTTAAGAGAAAGTTTAAAAGGTTTTGTAGAGTGCAATATGATTTGTGAAGTCAATATTTAGTAATACAACTTTGAACCTCATTATTCTCATATATATATATTATAATAGTCTTGACTTCTTTCTGTTAGGTAAAACAAATTTTTTGGTATTTTAACAAATAGAATAGCATTATTTGGTCATTCTCAAAAGGGATTTTTATGGTTTAATTTATTCTAAGCTTCTCTAACTGACATCATGGCATTATCTCCAGTATAACCTGATTTATTCAAATATATGATATATATTTTTTGTATTAATAAAATTAAAATCTAGTATTAAGACATTAGCTGTCCTGTACAAAAATTCTATAATCAAATTTATAAATTTGAGGCCTCTTACTTTTCAGTTTATCTAACACATCATGACGTCATGAAATAAATAATTGGTCTAAAATCAATATTATAGTGGTAAAAACTTAAATAACATTTTTTAATCCCCTTAGATTTTAGTTATCTAATGATGAACAGAAATAAAAAGAATAATATCATTTTTACTTCTTTTTTCTTTCAAGTTATGATGTTTACATACACATCAGTATTTGTGAATAATGAGCCTTAAAGATGTTATTAATAAACTATCTATTTGAATATCTTCACAAGAAGAGAAAGAAGTAACTACTGCTTTAGTTTTGTTTGTTGTCTAGTGTTCACATATGTTTGCTGAAAATTACATACAGTATATCTTTGAGTATTTCAAATAACATCAATGTGTTAATGATATATTTAGCAATTCAGAAACCTAGTATTTTTATCATCTTAGACTTAAGCTCTCTTTAGATCTTAATAATACTTTTTAATTTTCTTATTAGTTCTCATAATGAAATTAACTTCACTTTTCATCACCAGGGAATTTTTTCAGTACATGAGGTTTGATGTATTATAATATTTAAAGATATATACTTATGTATTGAAAAAAATACCTAGTTTATCTGAATCAAAAAATAAATTGTAAGTGACACACCTATGGGTTACTTTACAAAACATCGGGAATGAATATGTTGATTATGTTTTTACTAAAGAATTTCATACAAAACTACCAACACAGTGTTTTCTAACAGATAAGCTATATATATTTTATAAAAAATCATTAACTAACTTAAAACACAACAACAAGTGTTCTTGTCTTTTTTATTATTTAGTACAATTGCAAACGAAAATTTGCAGTATCATTTAATGTTGTTTCATGAAAATAAATAAATCTCTGCATTTCTTTGTAAACTTTTTTGATAGAAGATTTAGTGATTTGGGTGAAGTTGTCAGAATATAATGTAAAACCATGTATGACTTCTAGAATACTTTAAGAGAAACAAAAATAAAGTAATTTATTGCTTAAATATTTTGGTATCCTTCGGAATATTATAAGAGGTTACATAGAGTCTCCGAAGAGCATTAATCTGTAATGATGGGTTTTTTTCCTTTTGTTTCATATATTAATATACATATGTATGTGTGTTTTGGGGATTTGTAGCCATAATCTATTCACATATATTTGTAACTGAATGCAGACTGTAGCTTAAATGATTCCAATATTTTTGTTTTTTATGTACAATTATTAGATCATCGATATACCTTAATTGTTGTATCTCTTTTTAACTTTGAATTGTTACTAACACAGTTTATTTACCAAACTAAAGTTTAAACTACTACTTGATAAACTGAGAGACAGATAATAGAAGTTTGCAGGTTGAAAAGGTGAATTGTAAAATTGACAATCCACTACACTGACAAATGACAGTTGACTGAAAACAAAAAATCATTAACTAGTGGTGAAATAAAAGGCAGGTTTTGGTTATTTCATCAAAGCATGAAAATCACATGCAGTGATTGACCTTGAAAATCAGCACTCACAGTGTACAAAAAAACTGAATTTTATAATTGATCGTAAGAAAATAAATCATAGCACATAATATGCACCCCAATTTCTCAGTAGTAGGTCTGCATGCTCAGTACCCATTGTGGGCAAAGCACAGATAGCCCATTGTGTTGCTGTATGCTTGACAATAAACCAACCAACCAACAAGTGTTTACTTTTTTGAATAACTAACAATAAAAAGCACTAGTGGGTAACAGATAACGAAACTAATTATTGATTTTTTTATTGGCATCTATGACTAATTTAAAAGATACAGCACATTACTGACAGTTGCTTACTGATAAATTAAGTGTTGTCACATGTGTTTTGTTCAGTGTATAAATGTAACTTCAGTGTCAATTCACACCATGAAACATTCACTAGAAACAATCAGATGCTTTCAACAAAACCTGTAGTTAATTTCCCCTTTCCAATTGTATTTTAAAGTATAATACGAAACTTTGCCAAATGGAAATTAAAAAATGTATCTTCTTTGGAGGAAGGGCTCAGTCAATCTTGCATTACTCATAAAAAGACAGGAATATTTTTGTATCTAAACTGTGTACAAAACTAAATATGAATATAATTTGTGTATGTATTTTTAAATCTATCTTTTTAAAGTGCTTTTTGTCAGACAAATGTGAAAGTATTTTGCTACTTTGTCCTAAATAAATTAGCTAATAATATATATTTATAAAAACATATATTTGCTGTACCTTTTCAATGGGTGTTCTTGACAGCTTAATAAACAAATATGTTTTGTGGGTGCATTTGTTCATTTGCTGTTTATCTCATTCTCTGTCATTTGTGATGTGTGAACAGTAGTTGTTAGATTTTTGCTATAACCTTTGTATGTATATATGTGAGAGCTGGTAAAACTGTCCAGTTGGCACAGTTGAATTTAAACAAATGTGTTTACATATTCCTGTTTTATGTAGCTTCTTAATTTGTTAGGACAAAACATAACAGACAGTTGCTGACTGCTGAAACAATTGTTGTCACATGTGTTTTGTGATGTTTAAAAATGTTATTTCAGTGTCAGTTTTTTACTATGTAATATGAGGAAATTCAACTGGAAACAAATAGTAAGTACTTAGTCCTAGGTGTTTTTCAACAGTTATATTTTAAAAACTGTTAGAATTAGACCTCATCTATAACAATTACAAGTGGTAGGACAACTTTTTATATACTGTAGTGTTTGGCCACTGCTCAGTCACACTTTATTTAGTGTCATTTCCTTCCTAAAATAATGCATGATAACCATTATTGCTAACTTTGAAATTGATCATTAACTGTTCTTTAAATTCTTATACAAGTATAGCACATAGGTGTACTTAACCATGACGTATTATGTTAAAATGTAATTTTATGAATTTGAACTGTTCTAAACTTAGGATGCAAGTTTAAGTTCCACTTTTACAACATTGATTGGATGGATATATCATATCTTAGTTTGTGCTATTGAGATATTAGTAACTGAACAAATTAAGTGAATAATTATTCCAACTTGATTGTGTTTGTTGATTAATTCATTGAGTATAATAGTTATTATATTAGTAATAAGATATACCTGATAAAGCCGTTTTGTAACTGGTAATTTCTGTAGTTGAATTTTTCTTATATTTGTTTTCAAGTTCACGTGTAAGTATGTAAAGTGTTAAATTTAAACTCATTTTAGGCCTAAATTTATATTTTTCGGATAGTTGCTATAGGTTGAACCTTTAAAGACAAGTTGGTACATCTAATGTTAGAATTAACAACTTCCTAAAAAAACAAACGGCATCATATTGAGTGTAATTTTTTATTTTGATATTAAATAAATTAGCTATTAGACCAGATACATCTGAATACTACAATGTTGTTAAGACAGGATAAGACGTAAAACGTTACCTTTTGAAACTGCTCATAGATTCTGCATTTTAAACGATTGAATTTATCGTAAGAATTATTCTTAATATCGTGTGTGTATATATATATATATATATATATTGAAAGCAAGAGTACAGTGCTTAAGAAAATTGAAAGTTAGAAATTCTAAGCTTGTGCATCAGTAAGTAGGTGTATGTATTTATCTTAATATTCAAATGTGTATTATTCTCGTAGCCTGTATTTTAATAGATAAACTTCGGTGATTAAATAAGCTCATGGTGTTGGAGAAACGCAAAACGCCATTCATAACTCTTAACCCGTCCCTGAGGTTTTCTTTCTTAAAAGTTGTAGAAATGCACATGTTTACGTGACAGTTCATGTATTGCACAATAAAATTACTGCAACTGATGAATACGGTTGAACTGAATTATCTTCAGTTTCATGTGAAATATATAACTTGAACATTGTGTAAACTTATTATTTAATCTAGTCTCAGAGTTACATAATTGTTCTACATCGTCAGCACAAATAGCAACACGGGTAAATCTTTCTAATTTTGTGTTCATTAAACTGCATGTTTACTGACAACAGTGACATGTTTGGGGAACTGGTGACTTCTGAGATGCGTGTTCTTTTTTATCACACCTGAAATCTACAGACTCCTCTGTAATGTAATCAATAAATTTACAAACCTATGTGAGATTAATTGGTGCAGCGATAAATGAAATAAAACTGATATACGTCTCTTAACATCAGAAATACTGCGAGGTTATATTCCAATACGTTCTTAAAGGTTAACAATTTAAGTATGTTTAGTATAGTGTTTCATTAGGATGGCAAAATATTGCACTTTTTTTTATTCAAGAAAATCTTTAGACAGTGAATGGTTCCCGAAAGCAGGATTGTATGGTGGAGTCAAACATTTCGTCCTAATGATTTTTTCCGTGCATTGATTACCTACATAATGTAGGTAATTGAAAAACTATTACTTTGGCCAGTTATTCTGTCCATTTTTATCCTACCCGACTATTGAATGCAGTGAGTTGTGTAGTGGAGTCTGGTATTCATTTTAATGACTTGTGCTTTTTATCTAAACTTGGACCTAACAGATAAGTTAATGTCAAATGTATGGTAGAGTCGGGAAGTTCATCCATATAAATATAGGTTATATCCGTGCTTGAGCCTAGCAGATAAATGGATGCAACGAGATGTGTGTTGAAGTCTGGTTAAAACTTCACTTAAGGATCAGAAGTTATATCCATGTCTTATCCTACCAGACAACTCGTTGCCGTTTATCTTTCATACATATACGCGTGTACGTGACAACGGTTCCCAATGTATTTGCTATTTCAGTAGGATTTTGTGAAAATCGAAGTTTTAAACCCCCATTTTTCCTGTTCTTTTACAACAAATAAGTAATCATATAACCTGAATCTGTCACACTGATTATTTTGAACACGCAAAGAATGGTCGCCATTTTCCTTTAGATTAGACACGTTATACGCAATGATGTTTATCCACTTTAGAGATACAAGGGAAATTTTTATTTATTTTTCTACTCTAAAACGTATTAACCTCAGCGATTTTTTCTTTTGCATTTGTATTACATTTTAAAGTATGTCGTTTTGAATTTCATATAAATAATAGTTCAAATAAGTTATATCTTAAGTATAGATACAGAGAACGTTGTTGAAATTGTTAGTAGTTTTCAACTTGATTCAGTAAAAACTAATGATGTAAAATGTAAAAGATATTTGATTTGGCAATAACTAATTTTAGAAATGAAAAAAAAAGTGAAGTGATAGAAGTGTTGTCAGTACAAGTTACTGATTTTAAATATGACAAAAGTTATATTAATAGTTTCAGTTCCTTTCGCCTTATGAGAAATTACGTTTAGGAAGTTTGGCTGTAAATGTATGTAGTTCTTAACTGTGATTTTTAAACATCGTTTACGAATATAAACTTCAGTGTAAATTTTGTGTATGTGTGTGTATATATATATATATATATTTAAATATATACGTGATATATTTAAAGTTATTATATTGTATATTGGATGAAATGCATAAAATGTGTCATACTGGTAGACTTACCTTTGGTAAATCACATGTCCACGTTACAAAGATTTATCTTGCTGAAAGTTGTGTTGTAAGAAGTCTGAAAGTGAAATAAATCTATATGCTTTGGTGTTGTTGCTCTACTTTTGTGTAAGTGAATCATTTATTCGATATATAAACTCCGAGGAGCCCTATTTACTAAAGTTAACTTATTTGTGAGAATGTATTATTTTTAACAAGTTACTTCTTTTTTATGATATGTAACATTTGTCAAAAACATTTAGTGTTCTTATATAGTTCACATTAGCCACGCAGTCTCAAAAAACAAACATTCGAGTTTCTGATGTATTATCTTTAAGAAGTTAATCATTGAAGACCTTTCAGGAATATTAGTTGTTTAGGGTCCCAACCTAACAATGTTAGGCTACTGTGACCTTTTACCACATTGAAACGGCGGGACACAAGATGTCGAGAAATGTTCTGGTTCGGTTATAGTCCATTCGTCGAGATTATTGTCTAAACTTAATTCGTTCATACATGTCGGTAGAAAATTGCGTTAGCGAGTTCAAAGTTCCAGTTCAACGCAAAAAACATTTCAATAGGAGACTGAAATCCGGTGACTGTACTGGCCAAGAAAGATGACGTAGTCAGTGTCATTTTCTTTGAACCGACTATTAAAACGTATAAACACGGTATATTGTTGCATCATTATATTGAAAGGGCCATTATCCTCAAGGGTGGTTATGCAACATTATAGGGTGAAAATGAGTGACAACAATGTCAAGACACACTGGATGTTATTTGCCTTTCTACAAGGAACCGAACCCCAGCGAAAAGAACTTGTCTCCCACTAATGATTTCTTTTGGCTTACTTTATTGGAAAAATATGTGCAGATTCAAGATCCTTTTGTGTTATTGCATATTTTTACTCTCTCTCTTTTTTTTTTATCAATACAGAAGAAGGTGAAACGCGACACATAAAAGACTATATTACAAATTCAAGTCATTCATTGGCCAATTTACAATATAAGAGCCATTAAAATCATTTTAAATAAATACATTTTATATAAAGGTGGTACGCTTCGAAGTTAGAATTCTTTCAAAGAAGTGGAAAGAGAAAATTCAGTTTTAACCACCGTAGTCATGGTCTCTTCGAGTTTGAGATACGTGGTTGTCACCTGCCACATGAAATGTTTTTTAATATTCTTAGCATCAAATGTGGAAGGAATAAACCAATTTAGGACACGGTCCGACGAATTTTGCTGCTTACAATTCTATTCAATAGTCTTTTCTCACGATCTTTTATCAGCGAAGCTACCAGCAACAGTTTTTGCTGGTCTAAATGTTTTTAAGTAGCCATTCTTAGAAACGGCCTGCGATATTGGTGCTCCAGCTGGATAGTCACCTATTATCACGCTCTTTAATAGTCGGAGAGATCTTTGCTGATGGTCATTCTAGCAGGCTAGCAATGTGATTACAATCATACATTTATAAAGTCCAAATTTATTTCGGATATAGAAATTAATGGAATGTTCTTGAAATGTGAGAGAAGTCCGTGAGCAGGAGCGGATTAAGGCGGAGGCTGTAGGCCCGGGCTCGAAAAAGACCCTTTATGAGGTTTAGTTGTTTTTGTTTTATACTTTAATAAAATAATAGGTCCAGTAGAAAAATTTAGCCCCAGGCCCGTCTGACCCTTAATCCGTCCCTGTTCGTGAGTAAGTGGTTAGTCAGAGTGCAATGCTCTGATTACGGATAAAACATTTATAGGGGCTAGTAAGTTTTAGTCTTATGTATTTATTGCCTTCGGCTGGATGTCATGGATATACTTTAAGGAGTTAGATAGACAGTATAATTTTAAAATTGTGTTTACTCAGTCTTAAAGAAGAAAATTATTGTAAAATCATAAGGCCAAATGCGAGTTTTACATTCCATTTATCAGTACGTAGTTATTTTATAGCTTGCAATTAATGAAAATTATTTTTTATATATATAGTGAATATATATATTATATATAAAATACGTTCAACGTTTCACTTGGTAGTGCTAGAAAACATTACATGGAAGATCATGGTGTTGCAAGCGAAAACTGAATTGCAAACAAATAATGTTATTTCATACAGCAATCGTGATTATATTCAATATAGTAAGTATGACGAGTATCCCTGGTAAATGAACATACCTAATTATCGTTATACGATTCCATATTGATACTTTGACTGAAAACTGAACATTTTTTTTTTATATATGGGTATCTGAGATTATGGCACTCAATTCGCAGGTTGCAGGATCGAAGCCCGTCGCCGAACATACTCGCCTTTTCAAGCGTGTAGTATATGATTGATTCGAGTTCATGGTAGGTGGTTTTTCATTAGATGCCTTTACATTAACCTATCGTTTCAAAATTAGGGATGACTAACGCAGATACCTGTCTAGTAGGTTTGCACGAAATTTCAACAAACAAACAAAACTTAGATACATCCAGCAGATTTCAAGTGGTGCACTACTTACATGGTTCATAATTAAACTTTTCTATATAGGAAATAAATCGTTTGTAATATACAGGGTGTCCCAGAAGTCTGGAACCAGAGGGAAAATAGACATTATATTCTTCAACAAAGACATTTTTAATGTGAGTTGTACATATTTCAGGAAAGAAATTACCCTGATGGCACAGTATACCAAGAATTGATATGTGTATGACTGTTAATGGCATGCAATTTGAATGATAAATAAAGAATACATTGTGTATTTCCCTCCATGGGTTCAAACTTCTAGGACACCTTGTATTTATCTGGTTACTGAACATCATGAAATTGGCATTTTCGTTTTGACACCCCCCGATGAAAATTAATCGAACTATCTGTAAGAAGCTATCTTGCCTTGACAGGGACCAGGCGTTGTCTTGTGTTTAGCATATCAAAATTCCAAGGTTCGAGCCGCGTTATGCTGCTAAACACGCTCCGTTGTTTAATAACTATAACAGACAATCCCACTCTTCTGTTAAGAGTAGCCGCATGGTTGGCTGGTGGTGCTTATTGGTCGTTCTTCCCTCCATCTTTTTGATTTTGGTGGTTTTATAACTATAACAGAGAATCTCACTCTTCTGTTAAGAGAAGCCGTGTGGTGTATAAGAAAACACCAAATATTCTATCTCAACAAATTATATTATTTTCTAGTGATGAGATACTTAGTTCTATATCTTTGGATATAGAAACTTAAATGATAACTTTTTTTCATATTCATAACTCAACCGATTGCAAATCACAATTTTATTTGAACGATATTATAATTGAAACTTTCGCTAATTATATACCATCATTCACGTTTTAAAATCTAAATCAGTATTACACTTGTGATAAAAACTTTTATCACTTTCTGTTTCTTGCGGTATCCTCTGATGGCACTATAATAACTCAAATTTGAGTGAGACGTACATTTAACGGTCTTCCTGAGAAACCTGGCATGGCGCTCGACTCGCAATCTAAAGGTCGCGGGTTTGAATTCCCGTCACTGAACATGCTTGCCCTTCTAGCCATGGAGGCATTATAATCTGACGGTCAATTTCACTATTCGTTGGTAAAAAAAGTAGCCCAAGAGTTGGCGGTTTTGACTAGCTGCCTTGCCTCTAGTTTATTACTGCTAAACACTAGACCTGTGTATGTGTTCATCAACACGTAATAAACAACTTTCTAACATTCAACGTAGGAGAAGATTCAGACACCGACCATTTACTGAGATGGGGTGTATTTGATCTCTCACCACACCAAAATCAAACAAAACACCAAAATTTAACTATAAAAAAGTAAATTGGAAGCGATATGAGGAGATATTAACAGAGTTTCTCCAATATGAACCGATTACAACAGCCTCGAGCAACTTGGATCTAGACAGGTACTGTTCATTAAACTCGGAGATCCTCATAAAAACAGCAGACAAATGCATACCAAAAGCATCAATAAACAATACCCAAACCAACTGGCAACCGAATACTGACATAATCAACCAAATAAAAAAACTAAGGAGATTAAGAAGAGGGTATATGACAACCGGTGGCCCACAAATAAATATGCTCGGAAACATAATTAGAAACGATATTAAGATACTAAAATCACAAAAATGGGACACCTTCTGTACAAAAACTCAAAAATAGATCCCAAAGATTCCTGGTTCCATATAACAAAAAGCTACAGGTCAAATAAAACAACTACCACCACCTACAATGCATAATAATAAACTGGCATAAGCATAAAGCACACGCCTTTAAAGAACAGCAAAAAAAAAAATAATTCAAAACACCATACGACTCAGACATAGACAACCACTTCATGAACATAGTAAATAATTATATCACAACCAATCGTAAAATATATACATCACACTTTGCTAAGGACACTCAACGCAATAGCACAACAACAGAAGTGGAACATAACTACACACACACACAAACTTATCAAACCCATTACTGTAGCAGAAGTACAAGAAAACATAAGACATTTAGAAAAAAAAAATCACCAGGACAAAGCAAAATTCAAAACTAATTACTCAAAAAAGCCCTCTCAGATCACGATAACATCTCACTTCTTTATACAATTTATTTCTAAAAGCAGGATACATACCAACCGCTTGGAAACAGGCCGATGTTTTCATGTTCCAGAAGGAAGGAAAACTAGCGAATAACCCCGAAAACTACAGACCCATAAGCCTAACAAACAATATAGGAAAACTAATAGAACAAATTATAAATAATAGACTAACAAGTTACCTTGAAACTAAATCAATACTCCGGGAAATACAAAAAGGCTTCCGAAAAGCAAGACAAACAAGGTTAAATGAAGAAATAATACGCGGCAGTAATAATAATAATAAAAAAAATGCACATTCGCATGCTTCCTAGATGTTGAAAAAGCATTCGATAAAGTATGGTACAACGGACTCAGATACAAACTGTCCAAATTGGGACTCTCCATAGGAATTATTCGCTGGGTTTTTAACTTCCTGGCAAATAGAAGCATCAGAGTTAATGTTGAGGGCACCTACTCCGAGTGCTGCACTCCGGAGGCGGTTATCCCTCAAAGAGGAGTACTTAGCCCTATCCTGTTTTCATGTATGTCAGCGACATGCCTGTTAAATACCCAAACCACAGTTCGCAGATGATATTGTAATTTGGAAGAGTTCCTGAACCCCAAAAACAGCAGCATACAACCACTACTAAATGAAATAGAATTGTGCTGCAATAAATGGGGAATTAAAATTAAGTTGCACAAAAGACAAGTCATCTTATTTAAAAAATCGTACAAAACAAGCAAAATAATACCACAGTTATATCT
>NW_013665908.1:696278-701089 GCF_000517525.1 Limulus polyphemus
CTGAAAAGGTGATGTCTATTTACTTGTGACCACGCTATGTATATATATATATATTATTCATACCTTCGGTGTATAGGACGCAAGCAGATTTTGACATAAAATTTTGGGGTAAAAAAGTGCGTCTTATACACCGAAAAATACGGTATATTTGTGTTTAACATCAAGAAAAACAACTCTTCAATTATAATATTATATAGAAATGGAGACCAGCCATTATATTTTTATCAATACCTAGGCTTAAGTCGCAACCATTTTTGTTGTTCTGAATTTTACTTTAAAATACCCTGATTGTTTAGTTATACTTATAGTCTGAGTAAGATTTAAAATACTTGAGTCTGAAATTTGTGTTTAGTTCATCTAATTAATGTACAGCATCGTTAAATAGGTCGTCATTATAGTTTGAATTAATATAATTTACTTATTGGAATTACAGTTAAATAGGAAATATAAAATGTCATTTACGAACTGCCTCAAACGATCAAAGCTAAATTTAGCCTCGATACGCACTTCAACATGCGTATATGAATGAACTCGCTGTAATTATAACATAGTATGGCTGACAGATTACGATTATTAGATGAAGAAAGGATGAACTGTGACATTTGAAAATTGTTTAAGTTATCAAGTTTTCACTGATAAATGGATACAAAATTATTTTAAGCAATTTGATGATCGAAAATAAATTAATCGCAGCTGTTGAAGCTTCGCAGAAAGGTAAGTTGATTAATATCGAAATACGAGTAACGACGCAATTTGCTTCTTTATTTCTTTGTGCTCCGCCCCCCAGTAGCACAGCGGTATGTCTGCGGACTTACAACGCTAGAAACCGGGTTTCGATACCCGTGGTGGGCAGAGCACAGATAGCCCTTTGTGTAGCTTTGTGCTTAACTACAAACAAAGAAATCTTTGTGCTCCAGCGTCTACGAATACTATAAGTGGATGTACTCTTGATGGCTTGATTCTGCAGATGAAATTACATACTTATATTCGTTTAACTTTAATATAACCTACGACTAAAGACTATAAATAACACGAAAATTATGTTTGCAGTAGATGACGTCAGTTTGTCCTTGTAATTTTTCCATATTGAACACTTATTTTATCCCCAAACAAAGAGTTTTAGATGTATTAACTACGTATAATAATGAATATTAGTGTAAATTATATAGTTCAGATTTTATGTATTTCCTATAAACAATAATCATACAAAGCAATTTAAGCTATACTGAGAAGATTTTGCCGCATATGAAATATAAAAAGATAAGTTATTTAAATAAGTTAGCAAACGTATCTAAGATGTAGGCTATTTGTGCTATTCAGTACAAAGGGAGATGACAATGTACAAACCCCCCAGTGGTTCAGCTGTAAGTTTAAGGGCTCACACTGCTGAGCTCCCCCAGTGGAACAGTGGTAAAAAATAGCGTTAAAAACCGGATATCGATTCCGTGTTGGGCACAGCAGAGATAACTTATTGTGTAACTTCGTGCTTATAAAAAGCAAGCAAAACATATAATATACAAAACGATATTTGTCAGAGAAAGGATGAAGATTTTGGTACTCACCACAATGACTCCACTTAAGGGTTATATAAGAGATGAGAACTATTTAGTAAATACACAAGGATGTAGGTTTGGTACTCACCACGATGACTTTACTCGAGTGTTATGGAAGAGAGGAGTTACTATTTTGTAAGTACTTGAGGATGTAGATTTTGGTACTCACCATAATGATTCCACTTAAGAGTTATAGAAGAGATGAGAACTATTTAGTAAATACACAAAGATGTAGATTTTAGTACTCATCACGATGACTTTACATGAAGGTTATAGAAGAAAGATTTTGTTTGTAGTTAAGCACAAAGCTACACAATGGGCTATCTGTGGTCTGCCCATCACGGGTATCGAAACCTGGATTCTAGCGTTGTAAGTCCGCAGACATACCGCTATGCCACTGGGGGGGGGGGGCTAGAAGAGAGAAGTTGCTATTCTGTTAAATACCATTTTAATTTTCTTTATACGTGCATGAAATAAAATAACAGTATCACTATTTATTGTGCTTTTCGCTCTAATAACTACGTATATAATGTAATTTTGCATGGGATAAACTTGTACACAAACGTAAAAATACATCAAATAGCTTTCACAATAAGTTGGATACAAATAGTAATAGTTTTTATTAGTCTCGTCAGTAAGTTTAATAAACCGCAATTTTTGTTTAAAATAAAAAATATATTGTTCTACACCTTCATATTTTTTTTTACCTTATAAATGTTTCCATGTTTAGTGCCGATAAGTTAGTATCCTGTGAATATTTGGATAATCTTCAGTTCTTACTTTGGTTTTCCAGTCTCTCAGTACGGGCAAAATAGGAAATTGCATCTAATAATTGTTCTCATTTTAAAACAGTTTTGTTAACACTTGTTTTTCGTATAACTGCCATACAATAATCTCCATTTACCGTTTTAAATAGTTTTAATTTCAAGGCTATGCATCTATTTACAAAGTTTCCTTAACATATAATTTTTTTTATTATAAAACCTCGCTGGATGGGATTTTATCCCTTTTAATATAATTTGGTTTTGCGCATATTAGTGTGAGTTAGCCTCATGTGGGGCCGGGTTTGGCCTCATAGTTAGTTTCTGACCTAGCTGTTTAGCTACTTGTACATCAAGTACAGGTAAGGTGGAAAATTCCAAATCCTATATAGCTGCATGCAAAACTTTCTTAGAACGAGACTTATAAAGCTGGATCCGTTTATTAGTTTTGTTATTATTGTCTCTAGCTGTGATTTTTGCATTCTATATTCTTATGATATGACAACTAAGCTAATATATTTAGACAAAAAAAGACCATTACGATGAATAAGTTCGGTAAAATTAGAGGTAAACCGCCCCTTAAATAAAGCTGGGCGATTAGTAGTACTTGCTAATCGATTAATCAATGACCCCAATAATCTATTGCATTAGATTAATCAATTAGTGATACATAATCATGATACATACAAGCAAAAAAAGGTTGGCGGTGAGTACTGACAGACAGACGCCTTCCCGTTTGTTACGATCGTTCTATGCTCACACTTCACTTTCCTTTCTTATGTCCATCAACTTTATCGAGGTTGTACTTATTTCTATCACGAAATGAGTCAAAGCATTGTAAATACAAATTGCTCTTTATTACTGGTAATCAATAACACATATATAAAATTAGGTTTGGTTTCTTACTGGCAGCATATTATTTTCTTCCTTTGTTTCCTTCGGTTTATTCGCTTTTTCTCGCATCTTCTGCTCTTGTCCTCTTTTCGTTGAACTCCTGTCTTTTATTTTCCTTTCTCAAACTCACGCAGAACCGGCCTTTTTTTTTTCACATTGCACCTGTTTCCTGTATATCGGATTATAGTGTTACATAACCATAGGGGTCTTGTATTCTCCATAATGGATGATTTTTTTTTTTTTATTTAGAAGACAACATGAATATTTATATAAAGTTAACTTTTAAGCTACTTCAGCTATTTAAAGGGTTTGTTACACGCAATAATGTGAACATAAGCAGTAGGACGGAAGACTAGGTCTATTTTACCTTGATCCTTGTGACTTTTCTGACCTTTCTGGCGTTGTCTTCTACCTTTTATGTAATGAAAATTCAATGTACTGCACAATTGTGATACATTATCTTATGAAATCAAGATGCAATTTACTATATATTTATGATGCAATCAAAGCAACCATACTGGAAAATGGTGCCTTCCTATAGGTGCAGCCATATTGGAAAATGGTTCCTTATGCATAGGTACGGCCATATTAGAAAAAGATGCCAACATATGGTTGCAGCCATCTTGTAAAATGGTTATATGTTAAGGGAGAGCTACGTTGGAAAATTGTACGTACGTATTGTTGCAGCCATATTGGAAAATGGTTTTCCCCTGATGTAGTAATCTTAGTTGATCCCTAAGAGTGTATGTGCCCCTTGAGAGTAAATCATCTTCAAACACAGCCATCTTGGCCAAAAAATACTCTCCAAAGGGTGCATTACACGAGGGCCCTAAAATAACTTTCAACGCTCTTATTTTTAATCTATATATATTGTATCAATCTTGTTGGCAAATATCGTAAATTAACTAAAATATCGGCATTTATTTAAATACTAAATCCAAAGTACAATTTAACTATTAAAGTTAAATTATTTAACTCGGCTTCGGACTATTCGAAGTTCTAATACGTAACAAACATAAGGAACAGATAAGGAATATCTGTGCATAAGGAACAGATCCACAGAGAGAGAGATTCGCGCTTACACACACACATCACCGTCTTCGTTTTTAACGCAAATACGTTTTAATATACACACAACATTACCATTTACAATAACAATTGTTTGGTTGACTATTTCCCCGCTGATTTTTCCAAGCCCGTTCCCTTGGCTGTGGTTTCGCTAGATAGTAGATAGGGACAGTGGGAATCTCGTTAATCCAATCATGCGCGTCACTAATTAGATGACGAGGCATTTGGCTACCTTAAGAGAGTCATAGAATAATTAGTGTGCGGACCATTTTCATTTATATAGTGCTCTGTGAACACAAATTAGTTAGTATAAATCAGTTAAATGACGAAAAATTAAGTGTATATTTACTTGTGACCACTCAGTGTATGTATAGGTGACAGAGCGAGAGCAAGTAGTGAAGTGAAAGTAAAGTTCAGTCAAACAGAAGTTAGAAAACGCGAGGTTAACTGGCGTGTGAGTGATTAGCCGTAATGGACGATATTTTATAATGAATTTCACAGTTTAATAGAGATAACGAAAGCTCCCGCGCCGCAG
>NW_013665908.1:701099-704011 GCF_000517525.1 Limulus polyphemus
CAAGAAGATATTTCTTGTTTAAGTTACTTAGGTATATCATTTTAGTGAAGTTGCCGAGTCAGTAAAGTATAGATTATTTAGATATCCATGAATTGTACACGTAAAACTATATAAATCGAGAAGTGTATATAACGATTTATGTTTTTGCTGATTTTTCATAAAACAAATTTGGGTGACAAATTTCTTCATGAATCCATGAAAAAGCAGTAGCCATTTCTAGTGAGCTTGATACTGACTTTATAAGATGTATGTCTAAAATAGTCATAGACAGTACGATTGCAACGTTATATGGTTGGAGTATAGAATTAAGTCGATTTTCACATGCATTATGAATGTATGTCTAGATCATGTGAAACTATTAACGGTAACGATAGAACAGTGATGTGTTTAGAAGTGTAAGAGAGTTATATGACAAAAATGATAAAAGGAAGGTCATACAGTAAACTTTGAAGATATGTAAAGTTTTGGGAAGCCGTGTATAAATCCAAGTACGTGAAACACGAAGGTCGAAAAGGTGTATGTAAGATTTGAGAGTGTAATGTGGAGTGTTAAAGTATAAATATATATATATATATATATATATACATCTTAAAACATAGTATCCATGAATTGTACATGTAAAACTATATAAATCGAGAAGTGTATATAACGATTTTAATAAATGATTGGTCTTAATTAAGGGCTGTGTATAGCACTATGATATTGAATTTTATTTTGGTATATGGTATCTTCAACACTCTTTCTGTTACACATGGGCTGCTAGTGATCAGAGAGAGAGGGCGACCAATCAGGAGCAGCCACCGCTTCCAAGATTACTCTTAACCGAATGACTGTAGCAGTTATAACTCATCACATCTGAAATGCAGAGGTGGTTAGCAGTATATGATCCATAAAATTGCATGCTAACCATTAAGCCACATTCGGCCCAATATATTTCTTACTCAAGCCGCAGGGTCTATTAATATGTGTAAATAATTTTTCCATTTCTTTTATGGGGTTTGGACAAATGTTATGAAGATATTTATTTAAAATATTTAGGTACAAGCATACATGAATTCTTTGATACAAGAAGATATTTCTTGTTTAAGTTACTTAGGTATATCATTTTAGTGAAGTTGCCGAGTCAGTAAAGTATAGAATTGATCAGAAAAACTAATTCTACATTCCACTTGCAGAGTACCTGGCGTTACTTGGGTGAAAATGGCTTTAACTGATTTAGTTCTTTATTTACACGCTAATTTATCGATTTGTACACAATATTTTTTGTCTTTTTGTCAGGAGCAAAGAAGACGAGATTATGAGCAGAGTAGCAGATAAAGGGTTCACGAAGCTTTTAAATCGTTTTAATACATAACTGATGATGATTAGAAGTCCTCATACAGAGAAAAAAACGTAAATAATGGCCCTCTTGATCACACATTACCAAAAAATTCGGCCTTTTCAATTTGAGACCAATTGGTCATCGTGTTTACCAAAATATGCTATATTGGTTAATATTTCCCCAATTTGCAGCCTCAAACGGCTTCTGAGGCCCGCTGCCACATAGCCCATGTTACTTCCCGCATAAAGTTATATCTGTATCCCCCGAGTTTGGAGTTTTTCGTTTTAAAGATATGGCTGTTGTAACGAATTTGTTGTTATATATTTATTTTAATATCGACGTTGTTTATATTGAGTTTATATTTAAAAACATGCATAGCTTGTAGTGTTAAATATGTATTGCGCAACTCCCGCCTATTCTCCAAAGTTGTAGAAGATTCGCTATAATCAGCATACTATAAACTCTGAAACCTATAATTGTGATTTTTAGAACGCTTATCAATCGGAAAATTTAAGATATTCAACCAGGAATATTTATAAATTTCGAACATTACATATCGTTTAACTTCAGCGGATTCTCATCGGACATTAGTATTTTTTACGAAAACATTATCAACTTCAACTTTTTTCTGACTCTCTTAAGGTAGCCAAATGCCTCGTCATCTAATTAGTGACTCGCATGAATGGATTAACGAGATTCCCACTGCACCTATCTACTATCTAGCGAAACCTCAGCCACTATGACTCTCTTAAGGTAGCCAAATGCCTCGTCATCTAATTAGTGACGCGCATGAATGGATTAACGAGATTCCCACTGTCCCTATTTACTATCTAGCGAAACCACAGCCAAGGGAACGGGCTTGGAAAAATCAGCGAGGATGTTCTTACTTTGTTGGAAACTTTAGTTTAATGTTGGTTGGGCAGAGATAAAACAGCTGTAAATATGGATGCACTAGTGTTGATGGCCTCTGATGTTGAGAGTTGGATATTGAAGGCTGCCTTTACAACGTCATGGTTAAAAGCTTTAGTTAGTTGGCTATTTTGGCAGTCCCAGGATTGCCTTCATTGACTTTTTGTTTTGTCGCTGGAGGCAGTAGTCTTCCAGATAACCTCCTTGGCTCTTGCAAAGGCTTTTCAGGTTAGGGTGAATTTGGACTGAAGTTTTTGTACTTCTTCTCCTAACCTGGATGGTGGGTCTCCATGCTTCAGCTGTTGACCTTCTTTCTATTAGAAAAGGGCCCAAGCCTCTGTTCACCTTGCTGCTTGAGTCTGTTACTTCTGTTTGAGGATGGAGAGCTGCTGATGCATGCGGTATTGGTGATAGTAGTTGGTGCCTTTGTTGGAAGCTTTAGTTTAATGTTGGTTGGGCGGAGATAAAACAGCTGTAAATATGGATGCACTAGTGTTGATGGCCTCTGATGTTGAGAGTTGGATATTGAAGGCTGCCTTTACAACGTCATGGTTAACAGAAGCAACAGAATTGGACCTTATAAGTGGTTAGATTAATTTCAGCTCTGAGAAGTTTTTTTTTATTGTTTTGGTGTATAATGGTCCCGTTAAAGGACAGCACATCAGGTATGGCCAATAATTAA
>NW_013665908.1:704150-709480 GCF_000517525.1 Limulus polyphemus
CCTTAGTTTCAACCTTTGATACCGGGTCTAGCCGATACATGAAAGGTTAATTAGTAATGTACAGCATTAGTTTGTCAACATGCTCAATAAGATTACTTGCAGCAGCATCCCAGACAATTATCAAAACTTTCACAATGTTCCTCTATTAGCAGTTTCTCATCTGACTCCTCTCAAACTGTCAGATAAGTCATTCCAGCATATTACTTCTCGTCAGTTGAGTTAAAAGAATACAAAACAGTACTCTCAATCTCCTGACTCATCAGTCTCAGTCTTCTGGTCCAACTAGTGCATGAGACGTTAATTAGTAATGTACGGCATTAATTAGTCAACTAGCTCAGTGACATTACTTGGACCACGTAGCCATTACAGCTCGTAGTTTGATGAACCAACCAAGTTGCTTCTATGCCACTGCCATATACGAAAGTCACACTCAATCTCCATGTTTGAACATCCATTCCTTAACTGTTTTATTGTAACATCTCTTATGCTGTATGACAGCCTTTCCAACTGAGATGTCTAATCTCTAAAAATTCTGAACACTTACAGAGCAAATAGTTTAAGATTGAAAAAAAAAACAACTTTGAAATAACACCCCATGCCAAAATATGGAGTAACAGATTCAGAAAGTGAAGACTTTGGTTATGCAAAAAAATCTTTTAAAAAAGTCATTACCATGAAGCTAAGCATATCTTTTGGTATAAATGAGATAATAAACAAGGTTTTGAAGGCTCACAAGTCAAAACTTCACATACTTCCAGCCATACCTTGAAATCAATGGCTGTTTTTTTTTTTTTTCCATTAGAATGATGATGACCTAAGAAATTGGAATCACAGAAACCCCATAACTATCAACTTCTCCAATGCAGTTTGTGATGGATTTATTATATATTTATTTATTTTAATATCGATGTCTGTTTAAATTATACTGATATATGTACAAAACTCCCGCCTATTCTCTAAAGTTGTAAAAGATTCTTGAGTGTAAGAATCAACAATATATGTGTGCGCGTAAACGCTAGAGTTATGTAAACTGAAATTTCGAGAAACTCTCCACACGCCTATAAATATAACCAACGCGATACGCCAACAAACAGTATCTATTATTGATTTGCGATAAACTTCGAAAGCTATAACTGTGATTGTTATAACACTTATTAGTCGGAAAACTTAAGATATTTGACCAAGAACATTTATAAATTTCGAATATTACAAACCATTTAACTTCAGTGGATTCACAATCGGACATTAGTACTTTTACTAAATCATTACCCAACTTCATCGGTGGGAAAAAAAATCGGCGTGTGATCAGCGAAGACCACAGATCTAGCTAGCTCCCGAATAAAAGGGAATTGTACCTACGTCAACTCGAAATTAACTCGCTCATCGTGAACCCTTGATAATACACCAAGAAAGTTCCAGACTAGAAAGAAGACTCGATATTATTTGTAAGTTTGTAAAACTTTTGTATATAAATCATTGTGTGTAATAACTATTTGTAATAGCCGTTATTGTAAACTGTATTATTGTTTGTATATTAAAATATATTTGTATTAAAAACTGTGTGTATCAGTCTTGTTGGCAAGTATCATAAATTGGATACATATCGGCATTTATTTGATTAACTACCAAATCCAAAGTACAATTTAACTCAGTTTTAGCCTATTCGAAATTGTAATACGTAACAAGTTTCAATGGACGTTTGTGTGTACTTGATCTGCTAAGAAGTGGTTTTGAAAGCCTATGATCAACTACAGTGGAAAACTTGTCAAGATGTGTGGAATAAAAATTATTTGATCATCTTTTGCAGAAGCACTTTACAATAGAATTTGCAGTGTTGTGCAAAAAATGCAGAAACATGACCATCAATGGAACACAATAAATAAAATTTCTGAAATAGTTTCAAAAGCAGCAAAAACTGAACATTAATTCTTAAACTGTGGTTAATATTCACTTCGAAAGTCCTGAAGAAGGTTAAACACCTAAACATATATGTTTCACATCTGTGTTAAAAAAATTCATGTACTTAAGTTTGAATTTTTTTTTTTGCCAAACTGCAGACTTTTTTCTCATAATCTAAAAGTCAATATTATACAGTTTTACAGGGATATCCATGTTCATATCCTTGGAAAATGCCATGTAGTAGACTCAATATCACCTTTCTTTCTTTACCTCTGGCTAGTAAGGAAACAAGAGGATGAAGGAAAACACTATACTTGAGTTTCTATATTTAACAGATCAATGCAGGTTAACAATAACATTAAACTTATGGACAGCATAGTTCTTCAAACATCCAACATGAAATGTTAAAAATGAAATATAAATTAGGAGATTAAAAATCATTATTTAAATCCTGGAAACACACCTCATGGAGTGAACAATTATGTGGAACCTGGTCTGGCTGATAAAAATATACAGAGATGGTGACCCTCACAAAAAAAGAAAGTTTCTTAGGGACTGTTAGTAAGTTGCATATAACTTAGATTTCTTATTTTGAATGATTTGTATTTTCAACCTCTCCAGTGCTGCAGTAATCTGTAATGCTTCTTGTAACAACTGAAGGAATTGAGGAGTGAGAAAGATGATGAATATGTAGGCAGCCACAGCATCAAAGAAGATAAGATCTATGATAAGACAGGTGAAAGTGTAGCCTGAGAAACAGGTTAAAGAATTAAAAGAAAAACTTTACACAATGGCACATCAATAACCTTGACATAAAAGATACCAAGGTATGTGAAATGACATAAGTAGTTACTTCTGCTTTGACTTACTGGTATTATGTTTTAATTGTATATGGTAAGGCACAAAAGAAAGAAGTGTAGTCTGAAGAATAGATTACATAATTAAGAAAAACAACACTATATACAAAGCAACATTATAAACCACGAAAGAAAGAACATCACGTTAGATAAAATGCATAAGTAGTCACTTCTCAGTGAAATTTTGGAACATTTTAATTACAAATGTACAATATGTAATGTAACCTTTTCAGTATGAACATGCAAGAGTATTCCTTGTATGAAAGGATTAAAAATAACATTGCCATCATGATACATCGAAAGTTCATAAAAACTTTTAAAATAAATAAATATACACAAGTGAGAATACTGTCTCTGCTGACAAGGAAAGGATATATAAAACTGGAATTAAAGTACAATCCAGTAAATACATCTCCAAAAAAGTTGAGAAATACACATACAGAACAATCTAGAAATGATTATTCCTGGTACAACAGTGGTAATGGAAGGATAAAAATATTAAAGACATTTAAAGGACACAAACGAATTCAGTCAGGTAAATGGGTTTATAAAAAAAACTTCATATTAAAAAACCCACTATTTACTATAATAACAGTTATCTACTATTTGTTTTAAAGTATATTTTCAGGTTGTTTTGGGACAATAACAAAAAAACAACAATAATTATCCACAAAATTCTGTATAAAACAAATTTAATGAACTTATTCTTCTGACTATATTTTACAAAAACATTAATGCTTATTTACATATGAAAGCAGATTAAAAAATTATGAAAATAATTCATATTTTTAATATTTGATAATTAAAAGTATCTTTTATATAATCTTGGCTTCCAGAAATATGACTTTGTTCACTTTAGATGCAGGATATAAACACTGCCAGATGAAATTTCATTATAGTAATGACTATGTACACTTCTGAAGAACCATTTAATACTATAGTACTGAAAAAACTGAAGCTTATTGATCCTTCCATAATATTATTGAAGTCACCAACTTAGTTTCATTGTATACTTTACATGTATCACCTATATATATAATTTCATGTTTTTAATTACAATCCCAAATGAAGATGATTTGAAACCATTCAGTGTCAATGTAGTTTCTTCACAACACACCATCTTGATATGTAGTAAACAATAATATTTTCCTACTAATGGGAAAGTAATCTTAGACGTGTTCTCAGAATGTTTCCCAAAAAGCTATAATCCACATACACATCAAGTATTAAGAAAACTGGAAGAAACACTAAAACAAATTTTTGGAAGGAAAACGAAGTGTTTTTTTGTTGTTTTTTATAAAGGTCAATATCATACATACATAAACTAATTGAAAAACCTTGTTTACTTGGTACTTCATGGAAAGTAATAAAATTACAACTTTTTATAGGTATAATTAACTTCGTACTCAGTGATACACACTTCCAAATTTGCCACAACATAATATACTACAATATGTATAGAAGTTATTAACTATTTTTTTAACAAATTACTTATTTTTGTATTATTGTTACTACACTATTTTATTTGAACTTTCTAATATAGCAGCAACCATCAATACAGTAAATAACATTATTTTGTAGAATATTAACATTTACATTTTATCAGTAAGGAATGTTAATGATGTTTGATACCAAGTTAATTTATAACTTAAAACCTTCTCTTGGACTGTAAACAAACTTATTTACATAGACAATTTCCATAAAATACAATGGTGAGGTTACTTACTGATATTCAAAACTTAACTTAAAATAATTTACTGTAAGAAAATAAATAGGTGAAGTTTAAACACAAAAAAGATATTTTATAATTTTCAAAAGATAAAAAGGAAAACATTGTATTAGTCTACAGTTATTTTTTTTTTACACTACTTTCCAGTATTTCATCTGGTGGCTTTACAAGGAACAATCTACACATAATGTAAACAGTTAAGTCTAGTTAGGTTAAAAATTAGAATAACCACTCCATGTAGATACTGTTGATTGATCATGCACACAAGAGTAGTTTAACTTTACTTTGTTCTTTTTAAGGTTTAGAAGTTATGTTTATTTGTTTTGTTGAAATTTGTGCAAGCCTACTCAAGGGCTATCTCCACTAGTCATCCCTAATGTAGCAGTGATAGACTAAAGGTAAGGCTGATAGTTTATTAATGAAAATATAAAATAAAAACAGTAATATATTAGTATAAAAATGGCAGAAAATAAAAAATGTGATTCATAAAGGCCAACTTCTATTTCAATTTAATTCAGATTTAATATTTTTTATCCATAAAATTTCTTTATACTTCCTGTCTAGAAGATTTCGAGCAGTACTGAGGATTTGTACATTAAACCAATCTTCTGGTCCAGTTTATTGATTATGTTCTTTCTGGAAATGTTCTGCTCTCAGTGTTTACCATACAAATATCAATGCGTCAATGACCAAGGTTCAGCAAAAACCAAGAAAAAAAGAAGGTGGAAGCAGGCTATCACTTCATTTTAAACTAAATTGCTTATTACCATATTTTTCGGTGTACGAGACGCACTTTTTTACCCCAAAATTTGATGTCAAAATCTGCTTGCGTCCTATACACCGAA
>NW_013665908.1:710348-720947 GCF_000517525.1 Limulus polyphemus
AAATAACAGATAAAATATAAAATTTTACTGAAACAAACATTTGAAATGTATTTAGGAAGGTTTCAGAGATTACACAAATCAAATCTGAGATTTTTGATATGAAGAAAACTATTTTTAATCTTAACATGAAAATCACTTTGCACACAAACTATTCAAGACAAATATTTGATATATTCTTGGACAAATATTTTTTTTTGTTTATTTAAAATACTTCACTAAAAAAATATTACTTTTTTGTATGTGAAATACTTATAATGTTTACTGAAAGACTGCCACATTTTGTGAAGATATATGTACTATATTAAAAATAGTAGTATCAAATCTATAAAGACTTTATACGAGTACAAAAAAGTGACGTGGTCAGTCAAATCGACCAAGCCCACGTTGAGAGAGTTAAAGAAGTATAACCCTAAGGGCTTAATGAGTATAGACAGTATTTGAAAATCTAGGTTAACCAGCTACAGAATAGAAGTAAATTTGAATACTTACAAGAAAAAAAAAATTCTCCTTAACAAGGTAAGGATATAAAAGACAATCATTAAGAATAATTCTTATGTATAATAAACACATGGTGATAAAAATATGAATGAAAGGAATATAAAAGTATCCCACCTCTGTAATGACCTAAAAGTTGTGCAACGCTCAAATGGGCATCAGTCTCCTCCTCAATATCTTCTTCTAAATCTTCATCCTCTGTTTAATAAAACAGAAACAAAAACTGATTTATTTAGAACAGAAACTCAAACAAGTTAAACCACAGAAACTGTAAACAATCAAGTATATTTCTTTCTCCACACTTATTTACAGCTGAATACAAAGCTTATAACAGATTCATACTGAAAAATATTTTGCTTTTTTAATAATAATCAGCATACACAAGTCTTAACAACAATGATTATTTACACATGCTCTATAAAAAACTGGTAGATCTAAAATTTACCACACCTTTGCTGAAAACTAGAACATATTTGATTACACTAAGAACTACTAAACAAAAGATGTATTTTCAATGACAATGGGAGGTAAGTCACATTTATTTTGTGTAATGACAACCACTGAACCTGAAATTTACATCATTTAACACATCATTATTTTTAGTCTACTAATGATTAACACAATAGAAATTTATCATTTATATGATGAACACTTTTAGTGTAGCAATGAATAGTATGTCTAAGACTTATAGCTGAACAAATAGTAGAATTTTGAAATTCAAGTTAATCATCCAGTTCTACTATGATTTGTCATCAGTTATGATGAATATCATAATTTTTACTTATATATAAATGGTCAGTATACCAAGCTCATCATTATCTATGATGAATGCTGCCATTTCTGATAACAATCTACTAATAATCAGTCCAGGTCAGGCATGGCCTACTGGTAAGCATACCAACAGCAAATCTGATGATTCATGGTTCATGTTACATTGCCTCAACAACAATCCCACTTTGTTTACTGACCTGAGTGTGTTGTACAATAAACTGCATCCATTGAAGAAAGAAATGAGAAATTAACTCAACAATTATTTCTCATGACATACAATAGATTCTTGGGTCACTGTATTTAAAATCTACCCTCAGTTTCAAGGAAGGTTAAAAATAAAAATAGTCCATAAAGTTATTATTAGATATGATGAAAACTACTAGTTACACTTGCTGATAAACAGCACATCTGAAGTTTGTTATCTACTAAGATAAATAGTGCAATTTCTATTGATAAGTTAATAGCCTGTATATTTGAAGTTTATTAAAAGCTAAGATGAATATTACTATCTCAAACAGTCCATTATTAACCAATGTATATAAAGTTTATCATTAGCTACCCTCCTCTACTTGATCTACATATAACAAGTTTCTGCTTTTACCTGTCATGTGTAGGTGCAAAAATGCATACGAGAAACTTGTCTGTATAATCTTAAATTTTTTACTTGTGTACAAATAACTTCATGGATAACTTAAAATTTCTCATACTGATATTTGTTCTTTTGTTACCCTTTATTTTTATGAAAGAAAAAATTCACTTACCATGTTCAGGATCCTCAACTGGAATGTCATCCAGTATTTTATCTTCCTCACCTACCATACTGGTGACAATGGAATTATCTGCTAAGACTTCAAATTCAGCCGCTGTTTCTACTTCTGCAATCCTGGTTGATTGACTCTATTAAAACAAAACAAAACTTACATTTTTTTCTCGAAACACCATAAGAAGTATACTCAAGGAAAGTATTTTGAAATTATCCACATATGTAGGGAAAATTTCATACTTTGCTAATACAACAGGCAAAATATTAAGAGGGATATTTTCAGCAATTTTTACTTTCAGCTTTATGAATTTTAGGAACATGCTATAACATAAACAACATATACACATAAGACAATAAAAACAGCATATAAGATTTATTTTCAACTTACACATTCCATACTTTCAGGGCTTCTTTCTGATGATAATCTGGAGAGAAAATAAATCCTCAGAAACATTCCTAGTGTTATGACTCTAATGTAGTAATTATCATCAAGTAGTAAAAGACAGCTTTACATTTTTACCCACTTAACATAAAGAGACAACTGGCATTGTTTATGTTAATAGTTGGAATAGGAGTTGCTTTAAAGACTAATAGTTTTACCTATTCTATATACTTTCTAAAAAAAAAAGATCTATATATATAATAAGATAGTTTGTGTTTGCAAAATTTTAAGTTTCACTTGTATAGTTTTGCTAAATACAAAGTATTTCCTTATTAAAGTTTATCAATTATTTCTTGGTTGTAAAATAGATAGGACACTCTTCTCTGAGGAAAATTATTTTTACTAAAACTAGCATTATGTAAACCATACTATACAAACTAAAACAAGTGGTGTTTTAGTGCAGTCCAATTGTGAATTTCATTGGTTGATAAAAAAAATAACTTACCTATCATAAATGTTTTTGTTTTCTAAGCCTATGTTATAAAAATTAGATTTAAGTACTTAAAACAGCTATCATACATGATCATTTAACAAAAAAATGTTAAAAAGCTAAATAGTGTTTCATATATATAAAATGTATTTGGGTTACACAGATGTGGAAATGTTTCTCAGGGAATATGTTACGGCTAACTCTTAGGAAAGATTCTGGTTCTTTTATGGTGCATGTAATTAACTACTTTAAGTTTGGTACCTTTTGGTGCTAATAATGGAAGTTATCAGATTTGAAATCCCTGATGGGGGTACTCCTCCATTTATTATTTTGCTACCAGATGACTTGGAGTCTCTTCTTATGGGTGAGTCTAAAGAAGGTTGAGGGCATTCATTTTTGGCAGGGGATGATGATGATTTTAAATCTTGGTCTTTCAAGCTTTTTAGAACATCATAGTTTATCTTAGTGGAAATCTTTTTCTCTTGGAGCATTTTTTCTATGGCTTCACCAGCAGTGTTAGCTTGTGACTGAACTTTCTTTTTTGTACGTCTTTTTCTCTGTCAGATGCAAAAATGTTTAAAAAATATGTAAATGTAACTAAATACAACACATTTTTCCAGGTGAAGAATTATTATTCAGAAAATCAAACTTGCATTAAGAAAGACATTTCTCCAATTCAAACATAAAACCAGATTTTTTATGCTTTTACGATTAAAATCAATTTCCAATAACTACTTACCTCTGAAATACTTAAAAGACTTTCCTTGTTGAGTTTACTCTCATACTGTCAACAGTCAGGTAGCCTAACATTTTCAAAGAGCATGCATCAACTTACTAAGAGTTCTCCACTCTCCCATGTGAGCTTTTGTGTACGCTTTAAGAGAACAAACATAAAATCTACTATCCCACCAATTCAGAGTAGGTACCTGTTTGAAATTAATTTTAATTTTAAAATTCAAATCAAATAAACTAATCACTGAAATACTAAAAGCCAAAATACCAACAATAAGATGGAGGAGGGAATTGGAGAGCCATAGGAACACTTGTCCACCAATATCTGGATTCTTAGGCAGGCAAGTTACAACCCAGATAACAACAAATTAAAAAATGTGATGAAGTAGAGTCTGAGTTGAATCCAGAACCAGAGAAAGTCACTGGATTGGATTCATATGTATGGTGTACTAAGTTGTCTTCTACTCACCACAGTGAACCTATACTTATATGGGATTTGAAGAATGCATGAAGCCAAGTTTTATTTTTTCAATTTGCCTCTGCCCGATGTTTCTCATCAGTAGTGGAGTTCCATGAAAACCAAATAACTCAGTAACAAGTGGGGAAGTCAAATGATAGACTGAGCTTCATATCTATTTTTAGTATCTCAAACAGTGTGTCTGCTGAATAATTCAGAATAATAAAATTAGTAGCAGTACAGTGGTGAGTAGAAGGCAACTCAAAACATCACACACATAATATACACTGCAACACTATATGAGGCCTAATCTTGTTCTTTCAGTTTGACTTGACCTTGTACAGGGTTACTAAAGGGTGGAATTCTTTGAAACAAGTATAACTTAAAGACAAGTGTTGGACTGGATTCATGGGAGAATCAAGTGAAGTGTACTATTCATAAGAGAACAAATAAAAAAAAGATATTCACAAAGAAAAGCATTCTTCTGAGCAGGGTACATGACTGCTATAAATACTCTTTCACATAGTATGTATATCAGGGGCAAAGCAGTATGTAGATAACTTTAGAACCATTCAAATTCTCAAGTGTGGTCACAGGTGGTGACATAATAGGTAAGCAGGGTCACAACATAATGCACTGTACTGTACCTGTTGTAGAAAATTCTCACAGGAGAGATTCTAATGATTGAACAGGTTCCTGGGGCTAAGAGAAGGCAAATTTTGTGATTTGGCTGACCCAGTCAGTAGGTATCCAAGGAGAAGTGAAATGATCTAGACAGAACCAAGGATGGAATCGAGAACTCTACACAGAACTCTGTAAGGTGTTCTTCATCCTGATTGGAGCTGTAAGACAACATATCAAGAAGGGTCTTCTTATCTCCGCAAGAACACACACACAGATGGAAGAAGTGTCTGCTAAGGCATCATCAGCTACCAGATGACATCCTCTGTCCACAACCAGAGGGCATCACCCTCACATGAAGCATTACTGTTGAAGGTGGAATTTTCTCTTGGATAATCACAGAGGAATATGTACGAACCTCAACTAGATGAACTCATTAAACATGGAGACTAATATGATAAAGGAGAGACTGTGATTGATATTATTTTTATCCCAAATGAGTGCTTAACCTCAGATGTTCCTCTAATTCTTAAAAAGGGAACTAGGTAGTATTGATATTCTTGGGTTACCATGCATAACATAAACATGGACCCAGAAATTAACTAAGCAGTCAACATAAAAGAACTTACCTGTTAGGAGTTCCATTTGCTTGAAGAACCATAACTGGAGGCCAATGGAATCCCCAAACTAAAAAGATAGCAATGTGATGTAAATAGAATTTTAAGAATATATTTATATTCACCCACAAGATTGCCTGCAGAATATCTTCTAAAGTGTATTGTGGCTGGGCCACCAAAGACACCAAATGGCAACTTTGAAGAGATGTAATCCAAAATTTACTTTTAAGATGTTTTGGAAGATCACAGTAAATAAGATAGATCCACTAGATAAGCTAATTTGTTAATGTTTCTGAAGAAAGAACTGAGGAGTATGTTTTGTCATACTGTATAAAAACCTTTACCATGACTCTTAAAGGATTCAGTAAATATGCAAGATAAGACATTATAAAATTTTCCCTGGAACAAAAAATTAGCATCAATCAGGGCCAGTAATAGATTAGATGAGGAACAATGGCTACCTCTTCTCACATCTTAAGTTTTTAGGAAAGAACATCTTAAGTGGATACAAGAATAAGGCCTTCCAAGAAAAAACTTGCCCAATGTAATTAATAAAAGAAAATATGCTTTGAAGATAAGGTGACAGAATGAGCAAGTCACTAAGGATTCAAAAAGAGGGAGGAGCCAAGAAATTCAAGACTAACCCCAGTTCTAATTTAAGACAATGTCTAAGAACTTGGTGTTGTTGAAGATGAAAGGCTTGGAAAAGGTCTTTGAACAATAAGAATGAAAATGACTTATAGATTACTTGGCATTTGAAGGTGGTAGTTTTGGAAGCAGATAGCCCATGATTTGGAGATAAACAAGACATGTTTCTTGCATCAACTCCTGAAGGTAGCTTAACAAGACTGACAGACAGCTAGGGAAACATTGGCTAGAATGGGCTACCAATCGAGCCACCTGGGAAGAAAATGTGGCTTCTTGGACAAACAAAACAAATAACAGCTAGCCATGAAGTTGTAGATATTGAATGTCATCACGAAAAAGGGATATTTGAGGAAAGTTGACATAATAGGACAAACTATGGTTAAGCTGCCCAAAGTGAAGCAATAAGGAGAACTCTGAACTACAAGTATTGATCTTGAGAAGTACTCAAGGAAAAATATGGAGAGGAAGGCAGCATAAAGAAAGAGGTTCTTCCAAGAGTGACCTAGAATGTTAATTGCCAGAGGATTTTGATGTGGAACAAAAGACCAGTAGAGAGGAAGAAAATGATTGACCAATGTAATAAAGGCATCAGCCATTGGATGACCAGCCATTCATGTCGCTATTGTAAAACCAAATGGTAGATGGTTGCACTCTGAAGGTAGAAACTGATGAACTAGTCTGCTAAAATATTCATCTCACCAAAAATGTGAGAGGCTTGAATGTGAACAAGATGAAAAAGAAGTCAAGGAAGAAATGAAACTGCAGCTAACCAATGACTACAAAAAAAAGAGAACCACCAGAATTGTTGATTTCAGCTACCACTTTAGAAATCTTTACGTGATCTAACACAGAACGATGGTGTAGAATAGACAAGCAGGCTAAACAGCCCAAAGATCTAATATGTTGAAGTGAGATGTTGCTTCCTGAGGAGTATAAGAACCAGAGGGATGCAGATTTTCCAAAACAGGACCTCAACTGAGGAAGAGACATTTGTGAATAAATGAAATTTTATTGGAGAAGGAAGAAAAGAAGACTTAGCTGTTGTAAACTCTTCAGTCAACCAAAACTAAAAATACACTAGAATTATGGGAGAACAAGACATGATGCGTGACGGTCTATAGTCAGAGGTCACTGAGAAGCAAAATCCCATTGCAGATGTCACATGCTGGTGTACCTCAAATGAATCACTTCATGAAATGAAGTCATTATACCCAAAGCAAAGAGGATGTTGTTGGCAGTAGATGCGGAAGACATAAGTATGTATATGACACACCACAGCTTGTAGGGTCATAAGTACACAACTAAAGTGTGCCTCGAACTGTACTAGTACTTTAAAATTGAAACTGGAGTTATGAATGATCCATACAAGAGATGTAACTAGTTGGATGGTCAATTGAATGTAAGACACTGAATGGATTAAAGAATCAGAATAAGCCAACTGTCCATGTAAAAGTAAAAATTGTTGTCTAAAGAATGGAAAAGACCACCAAAACTAGATTACTTGACAGAAAAAGTAAGAACATAAGTCAACAGGATGGGCAATAAACTGATAAACTATACCCCAATGGCAAAAAGATGGAGTAATTGATGAACAGGGATACAAAGATGAATGTTCATCATTGTTACCTAATGACCACAAGGAAAAAGCTTTCATAAAAAAAAATTTTTCCATTGGATAGAGGTGTTTCAAATTAATGAGTTTGAGACATGCCTCCAATTAACTGATATCATCAGAACCATAAAGTTAAAACCTGGAGAAGCATGATAGATGGTTGTGAGTGTTCCTGTCTGAAGGATATTTGAGACATTAAGACCAAACTGATGGGTAAGTTGATTCTGAGGGTCCCATAGATGAACAAATGATCTGAGACAACCCTCCAACAACATAGATGAGAGATTTTAACATCCAGAACAGAAGAGAGTGATTGATAGGGTCAAGAAGATCAACCTTACTTATGTCTACTTTTAGCCCCTTGGTAGGGTCAAAAACAATCTTTTGGGAACTTTGTAGAGTCAAAAACCATGATCAAAAGTAGCTGAAGTCAACTGAGAAATAGACAAGGGAAACAAGGAAAGAGGACAAACATTACTTGAAAAAAAAATATCATAATGAGTCAGTTCATAGCATGCAGGACAGAAAACTGACTATGAATCAAAATATACCATAATCTGAGGGTCAAGAACTTAAAAAGTATTAAAGATTAGTAGAAGATGACGACCCCACTAAATGGGGTTTAAGATATAGTTGATCTCTAAAGCATCAGCAATGACTCAAAAATCAGAAAGTAGAAAATATAAAGATTAAAGAACTGAATACAAACTCTCAGGCAACAGAATTAATTCAAGATTAAAATATGAATGAGAAGAAAAAAAAGAGAAACTAAACAAGTAGAAGCTCCTTTGGAATTACGGTTAAGTGATAAGATTTGCTCTTCACACAGTGAAGGTGAACAAACCTGAGCAAAATATTTTTTTAATCATCACAATAAAAAAAAAAGCAAATGTTTCATAACTGAGCATCTACCTACACGAATGTGAAATCCAGCAGGGATACCAGCAGACAATATAATATTAACATCCTGAATACATTGATCAACAAGGGTCAACAGTACAGTCACCAGGTCTCTCTGCATGCTAGAGGCAGACTATAGAAGGCCTTCAAAGAAGCTGTAAAATTTCACATGTTGATTGAAACATTTGCAGTAGTAATTAATATAATCTTCAGAATTTACAGGAGCAAAATTAACATCATGACTGTCAAAAAGAATATCTGGATTATTGGGGAAGCAGAGCATATGTACATTTTACTCATGCATGTATAATAAGTAACATGATCAGTGGGAGAATAGAAAAGTCTATGTAATTTGACACAAACTCTGAATTTTGCAAAGAACATCAGAACCTTTAGTCATATGATTGTTGACAACATGAGAGCAAATTCACATGGAATTTTGTTTGACACAAATCTACACATTAGACTACTTACACTCTGTTAACCATGTGGAAATGAACCCCAGATTTTAGCACTGTAAGTCCATAAACTTACTGTTGACCCACTGGGGTACCTCAACAAGGAAAGGCTTTTAGTATTTCTAAGGTAAGTCTACTTGATTTGAATACCATTTTTAGTTATCAGTTTAAAAACTGGTAATAAAAAATCAAGCTTCTTAAAGAAGTATCAGCATTACTTATAGGAGATAAAAAAACAATAATAATGTCATAGGCCTGCTGTTTTCACTGTCTGACACTACGTACATGGTATTGCTCCTAGCAATACCATACACAACAAATAAAAAAAACTCTTTTCAAAAACGGAAATAAATGTAGGGATGGCTAATATCAATCCCTCAAAAACAATGCAAACAAGATAGTATGGATGACATTTGCATCATCCCTACATAATAGCATAAGTACACAATGTAGTAGAATGTTAACAGATAAAAATAGGATACATTAACCCGCTACCTGCCATGGCCATTTTGTCTTATCATGATGGCAAAATCACATTTGTGAATTGAAAAAATTATAGAGAACTTATCTTTTATTGGATTTAAGATTTTATTTTTGTAAATAGTAGCATAACATTCAATGATTTGTTCAAAATTTTATTATTTAATGAATTTTAAAAAGAGAAATTTAATAAAAAAAATCCCAAAATATGTTTGAGATTATAAATAAGTGCCCTCTGAGATGAAAGTTTTTTATGAAAATTTAAAAAAGATTTTCCTTCCGTTTCAGTGCTGGTCCTGCCATCTATGATTGGTATCTAAACCTTTTTCTAGTCTGTTTCCTTTATAAAACAGTGTCCGGGCGTGTTAAACCTCAGTTGTAAAACTTTTAGCCAATCTTAGTCGAAGGTGTCAATTTCAGTACCATGTTATTCCAATCGCCGTATTTCACGTTTGAAAAATCATAGGATGATAAGCAAAGCATGTGACAAAACGTTGTTCTCTAGATTTTACAATATGAATGTGGGTGGTGCTTATTATAGTAACTGCCATTTTATGTAGAGGTTGTATTTAGTATTGGCCAATAGTACTTTTTTTATAAGCCTTAGAAAACTTGCTTCTGGAAAAAACTGCATGGGATGTGACTATTATTTTTCTATAGTAGCTTATGTCATGCTGTCTCATATATCTATTTATATTAATCATTATATTGAAAAATTAACTTAAAATAGATATATTTTTTAGGAAAGAAGTTGATCCACGATTGTTTGTGAGTGCAAGGTCTTTACATGAATTAGGCTTAGCACTTTGAACTGAAAGAGTTTGTAATTTTTTATATTATTTTGCAATCAAATTGGTAGTTTCAAGTTCAATAATTTAGCATAATTTTATATTTAGTTCATAATAAAGATATCATTCAGTATTTAGAATGATAACCTTGTGCGATTTGTATATACTACTAGTACCAGATAAGAATTTTCCTTCATACAATCTTTACTTTGTAGTAAGATCCACACTTCTGTTGTTGTTCCTTTAGAATGAAAACAGTCTAACTGATATATATATATATATATAAAGTTTATTGACATTTTGCAAATGGTTTAAAACTCAGTGTATAAGTGACAACAATAAAACCCATATGTTGATTGTGAAACAGTCTAAATATATTTGTCTC
>NW_013665908.1:720968-721696 GCF_000517525.1 Limulus polyphemus
TATATATATATATATATATATATATATATATATAAAGTTTATTGACATTTTGCAAATGGTTTAAAACTCAGTGTATAAGTGACAACAATAAAACCCATATGTTGATTGTGAAACAGTCTAAATATATTTGTCTCAATACACTGAAGAGCTTAAATCTTGCCTATAATGAGAGGAATGTGACCAGGACTAATCTTTTAAGTGCTGTAATGTAATTTTCTTTGTAATTTATGGTGTATTTATCTTTGGTAAGCTAACAGGATGTATCAACAAACTAGGGTCAGGCAGTGTTATTAAAACCACCTGTACTGTAAACTATTAGTATTACATACATTCGCTAGTAGTTTTATCTGTATAGTGAAACAACATACAAGGACATATGTTGAAATAAACTTGTTTGAAAGTTAAAAGAAATGATATTCAAGTACCAAAAAGCTTTCTTATTATCATATCTACAGTAATGTTGAAATGTGCCTGTGCTGGAATGAACGAGAGTGACCACCAACAGGCATGATAGTTTATGGCAAATGTACAAAGTTCACACTGCTAACCTCATGATTTATTCGGTACAATAAACAAAAGTATGGCTGCAATGAAACATAAACATAAACTTGAAATAAAAATACATTTATGAAACAAAATTAAAATGTTTTTTATGTACCTATATAAACATCCTAGTTAGAAATGAAAATACTCATTTATTTTTAGGTTTATTTACAAATATTATTTTC
>NW_013665908.1:722296-729414 GCF_000517525.1 Limulus polyphemus
TATGTTTCTTAAACTACACACATTTGTGAAAGTTCTTATGAAGTTTCAAACAGTTTCATCCACTAGTTTTATTTTTGGAATGAAATATAGCAAGACTTGCACTGGCTGCACAGAAAGTTAGTAACCAGTGGTCAGGGTTAAACTCAATTGTGATTGAATAGTTATATATACATATATACTGCTATATATTAATTCTTGCCTGTGCTATTACGTTTGTTTGTTTTTTGAATTTCTCGCTAAGCTATACGAGGGCTATCTGCGCTAGCCGTCCCTAATTTAGCAGTGGAAGACTAGAGGGAAGGCAGCTAGTCATCACCACCCACCGCCAACTCTTGGGCTACTCTTTTACCAACGAATAGTGGGATTCACCGTCATATTATAACGCCCCCACGGCTGAAAGGGCGAGCATGTTTGGTGTGACGGGGATTCAAACCCGTGACCCACAGACTGTGAGTCGAGCGCCCTAACCACCTGGCCATGCCAAGACATGTGCTATTACGTAGGGATGATGGAAGTGCCATCCCTACTATCTTGTTTGCATTGATTTTGAAGGATTGATATTAGCCATCCTTACATTTACTTCCTTTTTTCAAATACTTTTTTTAATACAGTATTTCAATAGACATAGGAAGGTTGTACTTATAACCAAGTTCTAAATACAATGAGGTTCTATCTGTAATATTTATTGTTTATCAATTATTAGCTCATAATTCATGTTTCTTCTGTACTCAAGCTTTTTAAATGAAAACCAAATTTCTGTAAGAAAGCTAACTTCAAGGGGTAATGATAACATCATTTACACCAAAATTATGATTTACTAGTTAGTTATTAATAATACTTATAAAAGTGGATACTTTGTTTGAAACTATGTCACCTTAGTGAAATTGGTTGACATCATTGTGTTGGTTTTTGAGTTATCATCTAATAAAAAAGAAGCAAAAGGAAGAATAACAAGAAATTGAAACTTTTTGCTATGATATTTACAAACATTCCCAGAACTTGTGACTCAGTCATTACATAGATATTGTTATAAAAAGAAACACTGTAGAGTGTTGTAAAGTTCTGATGACTTATTGAGGAGATATTTAAAATACCATTTCAATGAACAATCCAAGCCATTCCTCCATAGGCAGTGCACTACCCCCAGCCTGATTAAGAATCCAAGCAAACTTTTTATTTAAATATTTTAAAGTAAAAATAGTATTTTTAGCTCAGAATATTGTATTTGAAATTACTTTAAAAATGTTCATAAAGAAAATAGCTTGAATATTTTTTAAATAAATTAACTATGGACTAAACAAATATAAAATAAAAAGAACAAGTTGTTCTTACCTTTTTTTGATCAGATTTGGCACTCTCCTCTTTTTCTCTCTCTTTCTTCTCTTGTTTTTCTGGTGAAATTAGATCATAAAATCTAAGTCTTTCATAATGAAAACATAATGTTACACTACTTTTTTGTATTTCATGGTGGTACAATAATGTTAGATTGAAATCAATTTAGTGATTATAACAATTAAATGAAAAGTATTAAAAGAACCAGTACTAGTCGTAATCCTTAAATTTAGATTACTGGAAAGGAGAATAAACACAAACTTTCCAGGGGCAGTTTTCAACTTAATAAACAATAAATGCTTAGGAGGATACATTTAATTGCATGTATATATGTAAATATTTAAAATCAAGCACACTATTCAAATTATACAAAGATTTCATATTTTGAAGAATACATAAAATACTTTTAACCTAAAAACTTGAAAAAAAAAACAATTTTAAGTTTTAAACATTATGATTACAAGTTACAATAAGTACTGTTTTTTCTCAACTTGACAAAGAACACTAAAACTCAATGTCAATGGCTAGCAACAGTGTTAAATTCTGAATATTATTGGCAACATTTTGGAAATATCAATTACAACAAACAGTGAACAAATACAGATATGTTGATAACCAGTTTGACATAGTAAAAATAGACAGAAAGTAATACAAACAGAAATGTAGCATTTACCTTTCTGCTCTTGAAGGTAATCTGCATGAACTTTCATCCACAGATCAGATTTCAGTTTTGCTTCTTCTGCAGTCATTATGTACTAAAATAAAAAATTAAGCAACTCTACTTTAACATGCTTTCTATAATAGTTACTGTTTCTCCTTGTAAAATATGGCAATTAATAAATAATGTGATTGATCTGATTATGCCTAAAGCTAATTTGAGAAAATAAATGATGTATAATATGTTATGGTTGAAACATTCCAGTCAATATCAGCACATAATTATTATGACTTCTAAGTCAGTGTCTTTTTTGAAAAACTTTTTCAGCAATGTAAATTTCAAACAATAAGTTTTGTTGAGTCAAACAAAATAACTTAAAATATATTAAAGTCTAACATAAGAAACAAGTGAAGAATAAAGATAAATTAGAGAGTACCTAAAAATCAGTTAACCTGGTAAAAAAACAACTTTTTTTAAAAAAGAAATCCTGTAAGCCAGAAGACATCATATACAAGTTAATGTTTGATCAAAAATTAAAATTACAAAAAAAAAATAATAATAATAACGTCCTAGCTTACAAGCTTCATACTAAAGCTGCAAAGAAAAAAAGGACTAGCTCATGGTTACCTTATAAAAGTAGAGCTTGATATAATTTTTTCATTCAAATTAATTAGGCAAGTGTTCTAAGCATAACCAGAATAAATTATTAAACACTCTCAGGCAGAAGCACTTCCCAAAAATTTATTTTTAAATGAAAAAATAACCCTTGTATTTTGAACTATATTACAAAGGAAACTCAAAAACAATGCATAATAGCTTAAAGAAGTGGTTTCTGCTTTGAAGGGGAAGACATTTGATTTGACCAAGTAGAATATTAAGAAACACATTAAACTCCATCACATTAGAGGCATCAGACCATATATGTTCTTAAGCATTAAAGTTTAAAATTACAAGAGGAAGAGCACTTTAACCCAAAACATTGTAAACATTAAAACATGGTATAAGTTTTTTACACTATTTTGTTTTTGATTTCATGTACCTTCTTAAGTCATTATGCTCCTGCAGAAAATAACATAAAGTACACTATCATCATTAAAAATACTTCTTGTAAAGTCTCCTAAAGTACCAATAGTGTACTTTCTGCTATTGGTTTTTTGAACCAAGCTTTAAAAAATAAAATGAAAATCTTTTTTTGGAATAATGACTGCAAACAAACTTAACACATTGTAATTTGTATTCTACAACACCAAAGATCTTCATTTTTGGTACTTACATACATGACTTTTATTTTTTCCATGTATTATATATTTATGCTCTATGTACCATAAATAAAACATAAAACCTTGAATTATTGTTTGACACAAAAATTGTCTTCAAAAACTAAAACTGAATGATACACTGGAATATATCAATTAATGCAACGAAAAAAGTAGTTTCACTGAAGAGAGATGGCTGTCTTAGCTTTGGCAATGTAACAAATATATTTTATATTCTTTATATTTCTCTGTTTGAATAATACCATTTCTGAAAAAATCTCATGATAAATATTAATAAACTACTGGCAATAGTTTCATTCAAAAATTGTAATTCTTGATTCTACAGTATTTGCTACATAATACAGACTAGCTAATCTGAAATAAATTTTGTAACAAAATAGTTTAAAATCTAATTCCATAATTTTCAAAAACTACACACAATAGCAAGAAAAACATTAGCTAGTAAGCCATAACCCTAATAACAAGTACTTAAAGGAACTAAACATTTTATGGCTTAACAGAGATTACTAATACACAAGAATTGTATTATTCCAGATTCTAAAAATATTTTACTCACAGTAAACATTTACTAGGTTTGTTTTGTAAAAAATTTATTTTTATATGGTTGAAATTTGGTTAGAGAAATGTTTGTTCTGAAACAACAAAAATTAAATAATAAAAACTGTTTTATAATACTGCCTTGAAAGTTTTAAATTCTTAAGATTAAATAAGTATAAAAACAATTAACTTTGCAATGATACAGTTGTTCTTCAGAATTTTTGTAACAAGTATATTTTCATTTCATGTTTCACTTAATATTTAATATTACCTATGGAAGAAAAGACATAACTATTGGAAAATAACTAAAAGATGTACAAGGTATCATTAAATTGCCCTAATTTCCATTATTTCACTAAATTTTGTTTTCTCTGTATCCAAATGTTACATTATGACTGCTGGGTTTTACAGGAATGAATAATAAAATTCATTAATTTTTAGAAGATCACACAAATAAGAAATCCAGAAATAATGTTACTCATCACATGATAACATTATATTACCATAATACAAGTTTAACCATGAGATTATATATGATTATGAGATTATAAGTTCAAAATGCCTAGCCTGTGAAAGGGTCACAACACAGATTTTGTTTATCATATACAATTAACCAAGCTTAACTTATCAAAAAACAAAAACTTTAATAGACAGTATTTTATAATTTTCTCAGGTGCCATAAAAAAAGAAACTTTGTATCAGATGATTAATTCAACAAACATCTTTGAACCTTGGCACTCTAATAGATTTAATAAATGAAACATCAAATTCAGAAATAAATTATTAATTACTCATATATCTTGCTGTAAAAACTTACAATTTACTGGAAAAATATTGTACATGTCTACATAACTAAGTGGCATACAGAAATAAAATTTGTTAAAAAATTATCATTGTCTCTTTACTACTCTAGTATAGAAGCTCAAAATCTATGTAGATCATACAAATGAGATGACTGTGATAGAGGGAAGTATCAAACCTGAATTCATTATATTAATCATAAAACTAATGCATCAAATTCACTCCTACACTTCAATACACCTAGAACCAAAGACTCATTTCAAGCAAATTTAAAAAGAACATTTAACATTATTAAAATAGAAGGACAAAATAAGCTAAAAAGCTTTATCAGCACAGTTAGTTTACATTCACTAAAATAAAAACTATTCTTAAATAGCAATATCTTTGCAGAAAGTGAAAATGTATTTTAATGATATTAAGGCTGCACTTGATAATGAAGAGACCTTACCCCATCAAGTTCATCATCATCAATTCCCGTTAGATCAAGATCTCCTTTTCCTTCAGTAATTTCTATGGTAAAAACATAGGAGCTTTCATAAAAGACTAACAGTCATTTAAAAAACATAATTCACATGTTACAAAAAAAAAGCATTTGGAAATTCCAAACAAATAACTTAGTTGAGAAAAGAAATTAGACAATATTTTTCTAAGTATTTTATCATTAAATATTTACACATTTTAAAGCACTTTGAGAGCACATAAAAAATTGAAAATTTTCAATTTGAATTGATATGTCATGATTACTACATTTTGTTTGGGTAAAATAAGATGTATGTCATTTTTACATTTAAACACTTTCATACACATTTCTTAGTTTGAAAAGCTTCATGCTTTGCATAATTTAGTTACAGAGTATAAAACTTAATGCCTTTTACACAACTACCTTAAATATGGTCTCTTATTACACTAAAACTTCAGCTATTGAGACTTGAAAACAACACTTTCAACAACCTTTAACAATAAATGCATAGCCAAAATGCTGTTCACACATCCTTCTTGCTGGAGATACATAGTGAGTATGCTAAGAATGAAGTGTTCATTAACAGTCTTTATGTAATGTTTCAACATGTCTTAAGCCTAAAATTTATCATATTTTCCCTTCAAACAAAAAACATTGAATTTATAAAGCTTAAAATACTCACTGTTAATTTACTCATAAAATGTCTATATATATATTATGTTGAATTCAACCTTGTGCATTTATATTGATTTCTGACAAATTAAAGGCAATATTGCTTTAACATAACACACACAAAACAAGGGTTGGTTGGTTGTTTTTTTGTGTTTTAGGGTGCAAAGCAACTAGGCTATCTGCACAAAACAACCAGTAAAAACAGTAAAAGTAAACTGTTGTAGTTCAAACCAAAATATGTCCAAAATTTGGATAAAAGATTTATATACACCTAAAAAGACCAATATTTGTAAAAAATTAAAAATACAATCAAGATAGACAGTGTCACCATCGCCAATGACACTGTCCAACGTCAGGGGTAAACCCTGACAAAACATGTGTCGAAAATAGTGCCACCACTCGCAGTCGTAACGACAACACGACAGTAAAATGTGGGCTATTGTGACTTGAGTGTCACAAAGACTACACATTGATGGGTCAATACCAGATAAATGAAAATGATGAGTTAAAAAACTGTTACCAATGCGTAGCCTTGCCAGGACAACTTCCTCCTTACAATCCTTACAGAAACAAGATGGCCAAAGAGCAACAGAATGTTTGATCTGAAAAAGCTTGTTATGACATTGTTCACCTCAAGTCGATTGCCAAATAGCACGAAGCCGCGCCTTGAAGACAGGACTGTAGTCCATGTATAGGACAGGCACGGCCGTGATGGTGCTAGAGCAGATGGACTTAGCTGTGGTGTCAGTGAGCTCGTTCCCATGAATACCAACGTGACCAGATACCCAGAAAAACTGGTTTGAAACGGAAGATAGGATAAATGGGCCCCAGTCATTGTTGAATATCAACGAGAATAGGGTGAGAATTAACTGACAACCAGTTCTTAAAGTCAATGACAAAATATTAGTGCCATATGATAGCATGAATTTAATAAGCTGTAGGGCTATTTTTCCAATGTTTTGCATAAAATATTTTGAAATGTTCAATTTTAAATCAATATAAATATAACCGTACTGTCTGTTGTCTATCAATGTAACTACTTTGCAGGGGGTAGATGAATATTCCCCAAAATTGGTATGGAGGTTCATTAGGTCCATACAAATTTTCAGTTTTGCATTCTGCAGTTTTTATGGGCATTTTTAACCACTACTTTGCCCCCTGTTGATGGATCTTCATCAAATTTGGCATGAAGGTTTGTTGGGCCCATGCAGAGATACAGGCAAACTTGTGGTTTGACATTTTGTGTCTTGCAGTTTTTATGGGCATTTTTTACAATTACATATAAGGGAAGCAACTTTAATGTCCTAAGATAACCTTTTATTAATCATGAATTTACATAACTTCCATCCAGGGAACATGTTGGTTGGTTGGTTGGTTGGTT
>NW_013665909.1:0-5329 GCF_000517525.1 Limulus polyphemus
CCGCATCTTTACATGTATCTCCACACGGACTTAACAAACCTCCACACCTAATTTGGTGAAGGTCCATCTACAGGGGGTGAAGTAGTGGTAAAAAACGCCCATAAAAACCGCAAAATGCTAAATTGACAATTTGTATGTATCCTCACATGGACATAATGAACCTCCATACCAATTTTGGTGAAGATCCATTCACACCCTGCTAAGTAGTTACATGGACGTACAACAGACAGTACTATTATATTTATATAGATTAAGAAAAGAAGGGTTAGTGGTGATATCATTGAAGCTTACAAGGTTATCCAGGTAATCGATAAGATAAAGATCTCCGATTTTTTTCTTTGTATTCTGAAGACTTTAGGACCAAAGGATACAAGTTTAAGATTTGGAAAAAGACAAGCTAGGCTTCAGTAAAGACATTTTGCTAAGAAGATGATTAACTTATGGAATGAGTTACCGTCCAGCAGTAGATAATTATGAAAAATTATTGGGTGGGGTTAAAGTTTTTACTTTTCTGAATGGTGGACGTGCAAGATCAGTCTTAAAGAAATAAATGTCCCTGTATGTTTATCTCGAAACCAACATCTTAAGCACCATGTTTTCAAACGTCTTCCTGATATTATGTAATAAGGTGTAAATTAATTGTTAAAAAGGAATTTACATATGTATAATTATGACCTACGCGTAAACTTCAGTTAAGTAATGAGTAGGTAATATATAGTTATTTTTAAACCTTACATGAATATATATTTCAACATAGTTTGTTCATGATCGAGTTCTTGCTTTGACACGTGTACACGCATATAAGAAAGATGCACCAAAAAACACAAACGAGCCTCTATAATAAAATATGGTGACATCCATGTATTTGTATATATGTTTTTCATTAGAAATAAATTAGTATATTCATGCTACGTATACTTTAAATGTTATTTAACGTAAGTAAAATAGACACAAAATCAAAATTCAAACTGAAACAATGTCGTAGAATTTGATAAACTATAGCATATCTGAATAGGGAACTAAACTTATTTATGATTTTATTTTATTTACTACATTCACTGAAAAGTAGTCTCAACGAATGAGGTTTGAGTGTACTCTGACTCTGAATATGCACGTGATAATGTCGTATTTTACTCTGTAGGTGATACCTGAAGACGCAGGAATGCACAAAAAATTTAAAATGAAAGAACTTTTACCATTCACCAGCCCCTATCCATACCAGTCTTTTACCTGGGAGTCAGAGTTAGACAACCTGAACAGTGAAAAATCTCGTGTCTCTTGGCATTTGCCTTCTTATTTCAAATCCTGGCCAGAAATCGACGAAACGAAAACTACATTACAGCTACCTCCTACTACCTTGCCGTATTCCAAAGAAAGGTAATTATTTCTTCTCCTCTAAAAAAGGCTTTACATGTGGCAAATATTAAGTATAGCTATCAATGGGTTATTTGCGCTTTGTCCATTATGGAAATCCAAATTTCAATTCGAGCTTTACAAACTCTGAAACTTATGGCCGAGCCACCAGGAGACTATAAGTTAAGGAAGCAAGTTTTTAAAGTTTATTTTACAATGTATAATGTAAATGCTATTTGTTTGGATTTATTTTTTCATTTTATACTTATGACAGGGTGCTTATGGAAATGCTAAGTTCAAGTAATTTGGTTATTTGAAAGTTGCATCTTAATTGCAGGTATTGGATATAAAGAGTTTTGTGTTATTGCCTATTTTCAGAGTTTTGATGTATTATACTATTTTAGAGCCTCACCTCGTCATTATAGATCATCTAGTCACTTCCAGTCATGCAGTGAAGTTTTTGTTGCACAAGGTTGCATTATAAAACTGTCATGTTCAAAGCGCAACACACTCTATGCGCGCTTTCCATAATCCACGTAGTGTATCAGGGCAACGGTTTCCTAGCGCCCACTTCAATGATCATATCACACAGAAATCCATTGTAGTTATGCGGCTTCACAGGTATGTCTTCGTGTGGATTAGCATGAATACCTGATTAATTCTTTAGATATGTCAAGGAAAGAACTTGTGTACACGCGACTTGATTCTTGATTATGTGGCGTACTGTTGCTCAGGCGACGTGGACAGTTTTTGTCATGAACTTTATGTTTGTGGATTCTCACATGATTTGTTTACTACTGTGGGGTACGACTTGTTTCAGACCTCTTTCTGGATGGTCCTGAGAACCACGACTTAACTTTATTCATATTCCTTTGTTTTTCAACCTCATAAAGTAAAAAGGAATTATTTATCTTGGAAATTCCTAATCTGAACACATCTTTATGATCTGAATGTATGAATATTTTGCGTTGGAAAGGGTTGTTATATACCCTCCCTAAAACATTGTAAAAATTAATACATGTTGTTCCATCGCGGATTTATATCGGGTGTGGTTGTCACGTGGCTTGCTGATTTGCATAATTAAAATCGTTTCAATATAACACACTAAATAATACTCAACCCTCTGTAGTACAAAAATACACAAACAACCCTAATTTGTGTTTTAAAAAATTAATTATAACTTTTCCGATCATAGTTATTATCATTTTAAAGAATTAAATAATGTTGTAAATTCATTATAGATTTTTTAGTGATGTAATATCTTTGGATTAAAGGATTTATCTCTTTTTTTTTCAAAAGCACCTGTCGATGCAAATAAACTCGGGTGTAGTTTTGTTTTAATATACAATGTGTTTGTAATATCTATTTGCTATTTTCAACTTATTTACTAATAGCATTATCTAGTAAACAATTATTTATTTCAACTTTTAAATTGGTAGAGTGTTTTGTATAATAACATTTATCTGTTTGTATCTTTTATTTTAACTAGCATCAATAAGGGTTCTTACTTTGTTGTATTTATAGAAAGTAAAAAACAGCCATCTTGGCATTTATTTCTAGAATTACTTCTGGTCCGTCAGACTACATGGGCTCAGAGAGATCACAACCTGAGCACAGTGACGATGAAACTTGTCCAGATGTCAAATCAGAAGCGTAGGTTTTTCATTTGTTAGCATTATTATTTCATGATATCATTTTAAAAATAGGTACCATCGGAAGCTAGTCAAACTGAGAAAAAATGTTTTTATGACTTTAGTGTGATTAAACAATTCAATACTTAAATTGGAGTTACATACAGGATGGGGCAAAAGTTAGTATACAGTTGAGGGGGGGGGAGGCAAAGGTTACTATATGGTTGGAGAGGTATGAAAGTTATTATGCAGTTGGTATTATACTGTTGGTACTAAAGAAAATATTACGAGACAAACGAGTTCAATTTAATTAATATTTGTCCCAGAGTAAAACGTTAGAAATTAAACTATGTTATAAATATACTCACCTTTTCCCCACTTTGTAAATAACGTTTATTATGAATATTTCTAAAGACTGATTAAAGTGCCATCTTGACACTCTCTCCCTTTGGTGAGATAGTTTCGGGTGGAGAAAACTCCAAGGATGTTCAAAGACAAAAATCACTCATCATTCAAACATAGACTGGTATATTATTTGACTGTTCTTTTTTTATATTTCAGTTGTGATGCAAAGTAGGACATAGCATAGTTGGAAATGACTGTGTATCGTAAATATACTAGTGAAGAATATTAGTACTACAAAGTACAAAACTTATATCTTTGAGCAGATAGGAAATTTAGATATGAAATCGTTAAATAAGAGTAAGTTAAAACCTATTAAGTAATTATCGTTATCTAAAAATCATAGAACATAGGAAGAATTATCTGAATTAATATTTTTTATTGCCGTGACTCGGATATAGTTAAAGTTGTGCGTTACATGGATTTACACACATATTCAACGTCTGTGCTTTGTTTAACATTAAAATTGGTATTTTTAAGCATTAACCAAAGAACTTCAATAAAACAAAAGTAGTAAGGGCCCCACTTAGGACACATACACTGATTGGCTGCCTCGGGAGAGGAGGGGGTGATGTCGCCAAAGATGACGAGGTCATAGTTACAATGTTTGCCACCAGATAGCGCCACACGTGTGTATCATAGTCCTAATTTTTATCACAAGGGGCGCACAGTTTGTTTGTAAATTTTATATAAATGATCAAAATACTTGTTTTTGGTGTGTTCCCTGTCTACATATGTGTAATATATTTGTTTTATTTACTCCGTCATATGAGTAAACATTTAAATATTCCCTAATATTTGAGTATGGGTGACACTTTAGAAGTCTTGATTTGTATATTGAAGGTCAGTTTTAAACTGTAAGTAAAGTTCACGGCTGATTTACGCTTTACTTTTATTTCTTTGAATTCTGCTCTGCTTCTACATTGCAACACAGTACTTACTTCGCAAACCACATAGACTTATTCAACTTATGGTTTTTCTAACTTGTATATTTTTTTAACCTAGTCTGTCAGTGATATTCAATGAGTCAGACTTGGTAAGCTGTGTGTGTGTGTTGAGTTAAAGAAAGCTTTACATGTCTAGTCATTGTTCTTACGATAACTCTCTATATGCATGTGAAGTAATGTTAAACAGTATCAAGGTTTGACATCAGATACGGGTTCGTTAATCTTGTGAAGGAACAATAAAAACTACATGTAGAAATCTGTATGTGTGTTTCATGATTGTATGCTTTTATTGACGCAAATTATAAAGAACACAGATTAGACTGCGTTTTGAACATGTTACATCACTAATGTGGTCCTCAAAGATTCATGATAAATGTTGTTACTATGTAATAGTAATTAATCATATGTAGTAAAATGTAAGTTGTAATATCATTCAAACATGTTACGTTAAATAATGTTTTTGACACTGATGACTTGTAGAAGTACTGTCACAGAATATTTGTTAAAATCTTATGGACAGTTGTTAAAGTAATGGTAATTAACTATATACATATGTGAAAGTCCCCCTTTGTAAAACATGAGATAAATTGCCATGTGTAAATTATTTTGTTGTATAAAATGTTAAACTAGTAAAAGTGTTATTACATAATAAACGTTTTATTTACATGTTGTATAAAGCATAACTTTTATTTATTGCATGATATCGCCATTTTTAGGGCGATTTAAACCTGTTTGTTTGTTTGAAGTTATGCACAAAGCTACACAACTGGCTATCTGTGCTCTGCCCACCACGGGTATCGAAACCCGGTTTCTAGCATTGTAAGTCCGCAGACATACCGCTGTGCCACTGGGGGGCCGATTTAAACCTACAGACATGCATTGTGTGCGTCATTGTGTCATAGCAACATGTTCTCTATTTCATAGATGTTGTAGCAATACATTCTGTATAATTATGTTACTGAAAACACTTGATTGAGAAAGATATCGTCCTTTTAG
>NW_013665909.1:5709-18705 GCF_000517525.1 Limulus polyphemus
ACCAACGAATAGTGGGATTGGCCATCACATTATAACGCCCCCACGGCTGAAAGGACAAGCATGTTTGGTGGGATGGGGATTCGAACCCGCGACCCTCAGATTACGAGTCGAGCGCCCTCACCACCTGGCCATGCAGGGCCTTTAATTATTGTATTGTCCTTGTAGGACTAACTAAATAATAAGGAAAATGTAATGTTCTTTTTAGGACTTGATGTAATTATAAATGAATTAATGAATTAATTACAATTTAATGAAGTAGTGTTAAGTATCCTTTTTACGACGATTTAATTATAAATGATTAATTATCAACATTATGAGACATGTATTGTATGAGTCATGGCCGCCTGTCATGGCTGCATAAAAACACGTTCTCTATTTTGTGGTAGGATGATTTAATTATCAATTAATGTTCACTGTTCTTATTAGGATTAACTAATTAATTAGTGCTTTTAAGGACGAATTAATTAACTAATGAATTAGAGTTAACTGTCCTTTTTTAAGATGATTTAATTAATGACTGATTATCGATATGATGAGACATGTATTGTATGAGTCATGGACGCCTATCATGGCGGCCTAGAAACACATTCTCTACTTTGTGGTACTATTACATATTCATCCATCATGGCCGTCTGTCTAACGGCGCGCCCCTTGCGGTAACAATTGGAACTATGCCATCATCATCTTTGATGACATCACCCCATCTCCCCCTCCCCTGAGGCAGCTAATCAGCGCGTGTGTCCAGAGTGGGGCTTTTACTACTAACACAGACTTTCAACTGCTACAGCGTTTGATTTAATGCAAACGAGATAGTAGGGACAGTATTTGCATCATCCCTACATAATAGCACAGGCACACAGTGTATTAACAGACACAAATAGGATAAATTAAACTCAATTGTGATTTAATAGTTATGTATATTTCTATATGTTAATTCTTATCTGTGCCATCCCTACTATCCTGTTTGCATTGTTTTTGCAAGATTGATACTAGCCATTTACTTACAATTTTTGAAAGGGTTTTTCTTTACTTGTAGATATAGAAGTGTTCCTTGGTGCTGGTTTAATGTAGGTTTATGTACTTTTACTAGAAGAGCTTTAATTTTTCGTTTATATATATTTGTTTCTCTGTATAATATGTTAGTGTTCTCTATGTTAATATTGATTTTACTTGAGTTACAATGAGGGTGTTTTTTTGTGTTCACTGAACCTGGTTTATATTTTTCGGCTTGTTTCTCAGATACAAAATTCATGGTAGTTGTTGCTTTGTATTTTATACACCGTATTAACATTGTATTTCTGAAAGTAATATTTACGTAATATAGTTTCTGTTTTGGTACCTGGTTTTGGTTCAATTTAGTGTTTACTGGGATGTTATGTTTGATTGTAAGTTTTTTCCAAATGTTGATTATTTGGTCACTGATATTTGGTATGTAACGCATGCACCAGTGTAGTGTTTTGTTGTTAGGTGTTTCATTGACTTTCGGATTGTTGATTGGCTATCCGTTGTGTTTTTGGTCGAGGTTTATGCGTATAATTAGCAGTGCACGTTGAGACAATTCAACGGCAATTTTCCTAAAAATAGTTATTAATAAATTTAAAATGTGTAGTCAACCCAATCCCTTGGATCAGAGCGTATATACAATATGATTTTCTTTTGAGCCGTTTACAACAGTATTTTTTCATTCGATGTGTTATTTCAACAAGGAAAACTGTACTGAGTTCGTTTTTAACCAAAGGAGGCTGACTGCGATGCACTTTGGCAAAAATTTTTGAGTTTATATGCAATGAATTCATCCAGGACAATAGAGTACCCAGGTTCGTTAAGTAGCCGCGAGGATTTTTCCACTAGATGCCACAGTTCTTTGTCATTTTACTGAGTGCAAGAAAAGACCACCACCGAAGTGAGTTTTCATTTCTATAAGAAGTATCAAGGGGAAGATAATAAATTCAAATCAATTTATTCGAGATGGTACATTAAAATCATACATTTATAAAATACCGACACGATATATATAAAGAACAACAACAAATATATATACCCAAACACATTCCTGTCTTTATGCGTTTTTTCCGTTCATGCTCCTATCTTTGAAATATTTCTTTCAATCAGTTGATGGAGGAAGTCCCGTTTTGTTACTTTAAACTCCCTCTCAAAAATAAATATTTTTGTTCTCAATCATTGTTTCTCAGATTGACCGTTCATCACATATGAAGACTGACAGATCAATGTTGATACTAATATGAAATTTTAGGAGGTGCAAAAAAATGAATTATTTTCCTGTAATGTACTCCTGAAAATAAGGATTTTGACATATATATACATATATACATTTGCTACTGTTAACCATTCAGTAGATACAGAGTGTGGCAGACAGGCAGACATTTGATTATTATATGTATAGATTTTTTCTACAGTTTTTGGAGGAAATTTATTCATGCTGATATAGCGTTGTTTTAATTGGTTCACTTCGTCGTTAAGGTTGTCAGGTGAGCAAAGTTTTGTAGCTGTGTTTATTAGGCTTTTTAGGATGTTGAGATTTTTTTTCTTGTTTCATATGCCGAGTCCCAGGGAATGCACAGTAGAGTATGGTTGATTTTTCTGTGGATTTTTATTTTAAACTGTGTATCTGATCTGGTGATATTTAGGTTCAAAGATCTTAGTTTTCTTTTTCGTATTTACTGGTGAACTCAATATCTGGATGTATGGAATTAATGTGGTTGAAAAAGCGAAGTGTGTGTTCTTCAGATGTGAATCCAAAAACTGTAGAGCTTTTATACCTATATTAATTACTTCATTGTGTCCCTATCGCGCAGTGGATAGCGCGTTGGATTTCTAATCCAAAAGTACCGGGTTCGTTCCCCGGCAGGGATGCCACCACCATTACCTGGTCCCAAGTCCAGGATGAGAAAGGAGGAGGGTTGGGTAGCAACTCCGCCCCGTAAAAACCAACCTGCTAAAAAATTACTGCAACAACAACTTCCGTCGGCGAGGTGTTGTTGGGGCCCTATGCTCTAGTGGAAGTCTACAGGGATTACTATTATTATTAATTATTTCATTAAGCGTGTTCACGTATGGTATTGCACTGCTGACTACCAATATAATAATACAATAAAATATATACAATGCTCTCTACAATCTTATACAATTCATTATTGTTGCCCTTCACGACACGTGATCAATAACGGTCACAGTTTCAAAGTCATTCTTAACTTGATGATGACTTAAGCTGGTCGAAACTTTGTTACTTGTCTTGTGTTTTAAATAAATGTTTTAATACATATTAGCTGTATCTACCATATATTTTCAATGATGCTTGGAGACGGCTTGAATGGGTAATGAAGAAAAACTTTAATATAAGTTCAACAGCAAATGTACAACGTTTCGACAAGGTTTTGTCATCATCAGGTACTATATATTTTAATGAATATTGCCCAGGGTGTTTTTTTCACTTATTACTGTGTGTGAACAGTAGAAAACCAAAAAATTCATATGTTTTTGATCAAACTTGGTTCAAAGTTTCGGTTCTCAAAGAGTCGATTGTTAAACCTTTGGTGAATATAGGTCAAGGTCATACAGCAGGTTCATCAGTGCTGGCCTTTGTCACTGCGAGGTCCTAGGTAAGATACAAAATGTGGGGCCCCTCATAGTATTGGGCAATAACAAAAAAATGAAATTAAGTAATGATAAGTTTGCTAGCATTAATTTTTTACTACCTTTCAGTCTACATTTTGACTGACTGCTAAGAACAATTTCACAACATATTACCTATTACATTTTGGAACGAGCTTATTGGTGCTTGGAATTACTTTTAATGACAGAAATTGTTTTACCGAACGATGTGGTATGTTCTTTAACAGTCCATACCTATGGTTTTGGTGTTCTTTCAGGTCCCCATAACGAGTGGCCCTAGGCAGCTTGCTAAGCTTTGCTTGCCTTAAGGCTGTTTCTGACTTTTGTTATATAATTACAGCAAATAGGTATATAAAAAAACGGTTAAACATGACAATGTATTGAAGCAGTAAAGGGATATTTATGCCTACATTATTAAGGGAGAGAAATTGTTTGTTGTACAATTTAAATTGTTTATTTCAAAATTTAAAAACACTTTAGGGTGGATAATGTATTCCTTGAGTGCCTTTCTAGATTTATTTTTTCAGTGGAATACATTCATACACGTACGTATTTTTAATTGTGAAACAAACAAATGCAAACGGGGAAATTTATTTATACAATATTTCATTTGTCTACTTTGATTTTCATTCTTCAATAAAGTAAATTATTATAATTATCTGACATAATTACCTTATTGTAAGCATGAAGCCTCCCATAAAAAAAGGACATGCGAATTGAGAAAGTCATCGTTATTAGCTTACTGAATGTTATATTGAGACTGTTAACTTTAAAACTAAAATGTTTTGAGAAATTAAACTCGGCTGTGAGTGAAATGTTTTCGGGAATATTTTGTCTTCTCAGACTGTGTTTAAACTGTTGGGAAGATCCCTAGAAGATTACTATTTCTTATTCATATTTCTTGGTTTACCATTTCACGAATTGTCCTTTATCATTACTTTATAATTTTTCTTTAGTTATCAGAAAAACTACAGTGTCACACTTTTTAAGTCAGTGACCCCTTCTCAGAAGGAAGTGCTAAGAAAGGTACAAAAAATCAAACAAGAGCCATCGTGGGATAGCAATCCTGAATGGTGTGAGTTACAGAAGCAGACAGAGTACAAAAAACCCCAAGCAGCTACGTTTGTTGAAGCAGAAGACTTGGTGTCAAGAAATAACTGTTTGAAAGCAATTAAATGTAAGTATAATCCCTCTCTCTGAATTTTGGAAGTTTTTACATTCATTGTAATTCATTTCGTTTCAGTTTCTTACTTTTTTTGTGCATCATAAAATCCTTGATTATTTTTCTAGGGCGAATTGTTAAACATATAGTCTATATATATTTTTGGGAAGGAGGGGGAAAATGGAGAGATAAATAATTGTTATTGGCCATATAAAGTGTTGTAGCAAATACCAAGTAGCTCCAGAAAGCTTTTAACCTTTTTTTATTGTTTTTAAAAAAAAATCAGTGGAATGAAGAATCTTAACTATATCAGTATCTCAATGACTCACGTAAATGATTGTAACAGATGTATGTTGCAGTTCTTGGAGTTGTGGCCTTCTTCTTAGTGGCATCCAACCTTATTAAATCTTTCTTAAAGCATTTGTGGGGGTTGATGTATCTGTAGAACTTGTATTTACTCATATTATTAGAATTACTATTGCATTGTTAGGTTGCTTCATTTCTGTAGAAAGAATATATTGTACAAGCCAATATCACCAGAAAACGTGTGTGATGCAGCAACTTAAATACTTATATATCCATTATTAACAAAAGGCCTTAATTAAGGATAATAATAATAATAATAGACAAAAACTGTCTACTTCCAGTTTGCATGGATTGAAATCAATGTCGTTATATTTTACAATTAGAAAGTATGAATCATAATCTTCTACAACAGCAAACTTATCACCATTAGAGACTTCGCTGAGCTGAGAAGTATGACTGTGTAGTTCTTCTTAAATTAATCACCATAGAGACTTCACTGAGCTGAGAAGCATGACTGTGTAGTTCTGCTTAAATTAATTACCATAGAGACTTCACTAAGCTGAGAAGTATGACTGTGTAGTTCTGCTTAAATTAATCACCATAGAGACTTCACTGAGCTGAGAAGTATGACTGTGTAGTTCTTCTAAATTAATCATCATAGAGACGTCACTGAGCTGAGAAGTATGACTGTGTAGTTCTTCTTAAATTAGAAATTTTTTGTGTTGTGTTGTCTTACGCAGTGTTCTACTTTGATATATTTATGCTAGTGATGAGTAAATATATTGTTCAGATATGTAGGGGGTGGCAGTATAATACACTATTAACAGCTTTTAAACATATGCTAGTCACTTGATCTTAACTCTGAAGTTGATAACTTAAAAACTTCTACATTGTTGTAATATACTACTCTACAGGCGTTGTTACTTTAATGGCAGCAGTTATTTCTTTGTTTTTTTTTTTATATCATAATTTAAATCTAAATATTTTGTCTTAGTGGAAATTGAGAGAGAAGGACGTTTAATGTCTGGTGAAATTCAACCATCATCTGAAGGTGTAGATGTGAGCAAAGAGCTAAACCAACTTAATTCCTTGGTTCATATTTATCATCTGCAAGAAGAAGCACAAGAGAAGATCATGTCTAAAGTTGAAAGCATCATCTTAAAGTACTGTGATTATCTGGCTAAGACCACTTTGAAACATCAAAATGAAAGAAAGGTTTGTGATGTCAACTAGTTCTAGTTTCAACCATATGTAACAGGGTAGCACACAACCTGCCAAACTAACAGCTTTGTGATTTAATATTGTTAATAATGTTATTTGTTACTCGATAATGATAAGTGTGTAACTAATATTGCATACTCCATTATCTAATATTCCAATCCTCTTTTATAAGTATAAACTCTTCTTACGTAATTTGTGAAAAGGTGAAATATTTTTATGATACCTGTTGTCATTCATATTTAAAGTTCTTGACAACTGGTCATCCAAATGTTACACCTGTGTTAGACTAACGCATCTTAACACCCCGAATTTGCAATTTCAAATATATTATTTAAATAGCTGGACAACAGTATACAATTCAAATGTCGTTTCATTTTTATATTTCTAAAAAAAATATATATAAATAATAATTTTTACCACTAGTAAATGACAAATAAAGCATCAAACGACTACTAACATAGACTCAAGATGTAACGCATTTCATTCATCAATATTAATGGAAATAATTATGAAGACACACAAACGATAAACATACAGAAGTCACAAATAATGAGTACTTACAACTAGATGGTGAATAAGTTTTAGAATGTAGCAGTATTTTGTATGTGATCCCTTTGTTTACACAGAGCATTACACGTTGTTTTCATGCTCTCATAAAGTATATTGTACGATTGCGCAATATTGCTTCAAGTACCAATCATTATTCTCGATTTAGCCAAGTTGTTTGGTCGCCTTTTGATCTTCTAAGTTTCTATATAAATCAATACATCCTCAAGAATGTTCTTATCAGAACTTTGTGCAGGCCAAGTCATGGATTTAGGTGTTACATTTGCTGCTATATCGGCAAGATATGGTTTCACCCCATTTACTGTATGCTGGGGATCAGTCTTGCTCGAACGTCCTTCCCGATGAGTAGTGTTCCTCATGCAATGGAAAGATGGTTCAGAATCTGCATGTGCTTGTTAAAAGTTAGGGCGCTATCAGTTTTAAGTATACCACCGAAGCGTTTGCCTAAGATTCAGCCCCAAACTTGCACTGATCCCCCCATTATACTTCTCTGTAGACGTTATACATTGACTATGATACTATTTCATTATTTTTCATTGACCAAACTATCACTGCAGGGTTGCGAACAAATATAATTTTGGAGTACTGATTGTGATATTATTGCTGAAAGTAAGATGGTACAATATATGAATATTGTACAAAAAAAAAAGGTTTTTCTTTATTATTTGTTCGTTGGAGCTCGGAAGTTTCCCGAAACGTACTTTTTCTTTCTATTTTATTCTTTATTTTGCACTTTTTAGCTATTATGTAAGTAAAAATATATTTTGGAAAAATCGTTTGCAAAAAAAAAATCTTAAGTCCTTTAAACATAATTCGGTACCATCTGTATTGAAAAGTCCGTCAAGATAGCTGGTTATTGTTAAGGTATTTATTGCATACATTCACATTAATAATGGGCAGTGACCCAGATACGCATCCAATTCGAAGAAAGAAACCTAAATGGTGTCAGAGTGAACAAACATATAAACCAGAGTACAACGTGGAGCTAGCTCCCAGTAATTACAAAATCAAACATATAAAGATATCGCGCTTACTGCTAACCATGCCAGTTAAAAATAGCATAACAATAACATTTTGCGCATGATCGGTAGTGTAGTGGTCATAACATTTGTAATATCCGGCCGTAGTTTGTGGCTCCAGTTTTATTTCACATTTTTAAGTTTTGGTTTTTCTGACATTGATTGTTTCCAAACAATTCCAACTTGTATTAATCTTTAAACAGTAAATGTATACAGTTTTGCTCATTCTACTGTTTATGGCTCGATGCCCATTTCAATCTTTGGGTTTCGTTACGTTTTCCCAGCAGCGTTTTTCGAAATTTTTGCACATCCATTGAGGTCAATTTATGCTAATATGTATCTTACTGTTCTAGAGGTAGCATTCTCATCTGTATTCATAGGAACAGTAAGATACATATTATTTATAATTTACATTGAATGATTAGTTAGGGGTCCTTGTCCAGGGCGTCTAAGGTCTTGCTGGTTTTAAACTAAAACGTTTTTGAACACCCGAGGCAGGGGACAGTCAAGTACAGATCTTGCTAACGATATTAATTCTAAATTGTTCTTTGAAAAGACATCTCAAGCATAAACGTTGTTTAGTAATAGTTATTTCAATAAATGCAATTCACACGGAAAATATTGCTTTGTCCAGTAACAGGGAAGTTTTAAATAGAATATTTATACACATGCTAGGGTATCCCTGAGACCATGTTGCAGACCACCGTTTGGAAACCACTGATCTATCTCTAAAAAAAGAACATACTCTGAGATACTTAACATCAATTTTGTAATGTTTAATGTTTCTACTTCTTCATAGGTTTTATATACAGCTGCTACTTAAACATGGAATCTTTGATCACTAAATACTACTACTGATACTACTACTGGGCACAGTATGACCACCTGTACTGTTATAGACTCTATGCCAGTGTGGCATTTTCTGATTGGTTGGATGACATCCATTTACATTGTAAACTATCAACACATGACCATATATACTGTTACAGTTCATTTTCACAGGATAAAATATTTGCCTTTAAAATTTTATTTTACTCGCAACTTCCATAACTATTTCCTATACTGTACATAGCCACAGAACGACAGCATTACAAGGAAATATAAAGGACGTGTGTGAACTATTTATTGTTATGATTTAAGTATATCAGTGTGCCCAAAACCCCATACATCAGCATTCTCGTATGTATACCTAATACAAACAAATACGTAGGCAAGTAAAAATTGTAATTAAATTAGCTATTTGTACGTTAACACTAATGTTACTAGGCATTTCTAATATTTACCAACCATTTAACAACCTTAATATATCATAATATGTTTATAGGATTTGTAACAGAAATACAGTATTAATAATAGTTGAAACTAATACTAACTTCTGATCAAAATAAGCTACTTACGTAGATCAGAATTAAAAATACATATACCTAATAGTTAGCACAGTTAATTAAGTATAGTGTTCAAACTATGTTACTTATAATGACAATCCTCTATTAATCCACACTTTGTGTGAATTTATTTGTTTTGGAGTTACTAGGACCAAACTTGGCAGGCGGACTCGTGGTGGCCCGGGGGAATCGTTATCTATATTTCGTTTCCATACCACCACCATCAAGTGGGCCTAAAACATGCCCGGAAAGTTACCCAGGCATAAAGATGGTCTAGTATTTGGTTTTTAGGGTTGTTGAACTCAAATGTGGTATTAGATTGTGTTTTACTTAACTATAGGAAACTAAAACGCACCCGGAAGATTCCATAGGCATGACGAGGGTCTAGAAGTATGTTTTCAGGATCGCTGAACCCGAATCTGTCGCATAATTCTGTGTTCCTGGTCCTCTTAAGGATTCCGTGGCGCCATGTTTGAAATTGTATCCATACCCCCTTACATGATCAGCTACCACGGACTATTAACGCGGTTTATTTTCGGGTACTGGCCCTCTTGTGCTAATTAGAAGTAACTGATGATAATTAGGAAGCTAGATCAGACATTGGAGCCTCTTAGACTCATGAGGGGGCGGTTGAACCCCACAAAGAGCGTTGATATTTTATGATAGTGATTAGAATGCAGTGTCTCATCAGTTGGGTAGCCTCACTATTTATAGTATTCCCGGCCATAAACCCAATAATATCTCGTGAGATTTGGCTAGCCCAGGTGACTTATTTTTTAAATAAGTCCATATACTGTGCTAAAATAAGATATTTAAGATATGATAGTAAGTAGAAGGATAGGAATTGAAAATCATACATAACATTTTATATGAAATTTTCTTCTCTTTTTTCCCCTCAAGGAGTTTGAAAAAGAAAAACGTATCAACATGGAAAAACGTATCGAACTACAAACCATCAACAGAATTTTAAATAAAGAGCTTCAGGTTTTAAAAACCCAATACCAGAGTCCAAGAGAAAACAATAAAATTGATAAGAGGAATGTGAGTAAACAAAGCTATAAGGAAGCAAACGTGAAACTTTGCTTTTGTAGAGATTATTATACTATCGCAAGCCAAAACAAAGCACTTCAGGAAAAGTTGGTGACATTACAGCAGGAAGTTATGCAAATGAAGGAAAATCATATGCCCAAAGCATTGCACATGGCCAGTAACCAGGGTAATGAAATTGAACCTCTTACTCCCGAGTCTGAAGTAGAAAGTTTTGCCGTGAGAAACAAATCACCACAAGGGGAAGAATCAGACATTATGCCCAGTGACAAAGATTGAAGTGCGTCAAGATACAGTGCAATGGAATCTTTATTAAACAGGGTACAGGGTAGTAGGAAAAAAGCAGCTAGACACCTGACTTGTATTGAATAATGAAAGTAGAAGATTTATTCTTAACTTACATCAGCCGGAGATTTACAAATGTCGTGTTATTTCAGCCATAAAATAAAATCTCGGATAAAGGGAATCCTTCCATTTGTTATGTTATTATACCTGTCCAAACCAGAACTCTGTCCTCAAAAGTTTGAACTTGGTGTTCTTGGCATGTGTTCACATTATAACTGTGGTTATAATTTAATGTGCTTGCACAAAATTTTACTTCAGTATTTTACAGACAAAGGTAAAAAAAATCTGTTTCCAAAGTATTCTTTGCTGTTTAAGGTTCCTTGGCTGAAGATTAACATGTAAACTGTGTTTTGTAGCTCACATACTTGGCATTGGGATGTTAAAGGAAAGGAGTTAAACATTGAAAAAAAAAACATGTAAGCATTGTGACATAGATGTATTAATGTAAATATAGTTATGGCACTACGTTTGACTTTTTCACCTTGCCATACAGCTTAGAGAAATCCTGTTTAACAAGCTACACAGAAAGATTGTGTAAGACTTTAACAAGCTACACAGAAAGATGGTGTAAGACTTTAACAAGCTACACAAAAAAGTTATGTAGGACTTTAACAAGATGCACAGACAAGCTATGTAAGACTTTAACAAGCTACACAAACTGTAAAATAGTAAGCTTCATGTCACTGAACAAGTGTGCTTTCTATGTATTAAAATTTGAGGTTTCATGGAAAACAATATGTATGAATACTTGTATTTTAACAACTCATTCTTATAACAAATGTTCAAGTGTGTGAAGTCCCCTTTCATTTTAGAAAAACTAAACATCACAAGTTATGTTATGAAACCGGATTTTCTTATACCATGTTTTATTGTTCAGTATGTCAATAGACAACTCTGTAAACGTTACATGTTATGAATCCAGTTTTTCTCATACCATATTTTATTGTCCAATATGTCACCAGACAACGCTGGTTGGCAGCCATTTGGATCCAATAAAATCCTTAGTCATTTATATTCCACCCCAACATACTTTCATTTAAATGTTTAGTTTTTGTTTTTAATTTTTGATGCCAAAAAAGGGCAAGAACCATGAGATATTATTAAAGTTGTGTATAAAGCAGTATTCCCTTATTGCCTTTGTAACTCAAGTTTTGTTTAAGAGTCTCTTAATCAAATCTTTAATGTGTGTTTGGTCAGTAGAACTGTACTTCAAGTAAGCATTACTCGAAAAATTAATGTTACTCTTAGCCAAGCCAGTAATCTGTCCGGAAATATTTTGTTTGTAGTCAGAATTGTATGGCCGAAGATTAGTTTTTCATTACCTATTACTGTACCCAAATTTACTACTTGTTTTGATTATGCATGTATATGACCTTTGGCTAATGGATTCACATCTCGATCTCTGAAATGCATAAGATTTTATTGTTTTTGTCATTGATGGTATCCTCTTACTTACTACTTTTAAGACAACTTATGCCTGTGTGATATGTCTCATTGGTTAAAATACCAGAAGCTTCCATTAACGGAATTGTTTAAATAATTTACTACAAAGTTGTTCAAAGTTATCTTTCTAAAGTTGTATGCTAGTTCTTTTCAATTCTCACCGATTTACACAAATTAATGTACGAGAATATGCGAGGAGTCCATAAGCTTAGCAAACAGGCTTTCAAAGGACCGACAAGCATTGGTGCTGCACTTCAAATATTTTTCATACAGAAGAGATGTGTGAAGCAACTAGCTTTTGGGCTACTATGTATGTGAAACCTAGTGATTAGTGTAGAAATGGTTAAAAATTGCATTACGTTAAGAGCTTACATTCTTTTCTACACCGAAGTTAACTATAAGTCAGAAATGTAAAGAGCCTACATTATAGTCTCAGACATTCCCTCGTTTTTTATAAATCAGGTTAACAATAAGTCAGAAAGAATTGTTAAGAGCCTACGTTATAGTCTCAGACATTTCCTTTGTTTTATAGATCAGGTTAACAATAAGTCAGAAAGAATTGTTAAGAGCCTACGTTATAGTCTCAGACATTTCCTTTGTTTTATAGATCAGGTTAACAATAAGTAGAAAGAATTGTTAAGAGCTTACATTATAGTCTCAGACATTCCCTCGTTTTTTATAAATCAGGTTAACAATAAGTCAGAAAGAATTGTTAAGAGCCTACGTTATAGTCTCAGACATTTCCTTTGTTTTATAGATCAGGTTAACAATAAGTCAGAAAGAATTGTTAAGAGCCTACGTTATAGTCTGAGACATTTCCTTTGTTTTATAGATCAGGTTAACAATAAGTCAGAAAGAGTTGTTAAGA
>NW_013665909.1:19705-40079 GCF_000517525.1 Limulus polyphemus
AGATCAGGTTAACAATAAGTCAGAAAGAATTGTTAAGAGCCTACGTTATAGTCTGAGACATTTCCTTTGTTTTATAGATCAGGTTAACTATAAGTCAGAAAGAGTTGTTAAGTGCCTACGTTATAGTCTGAGACATTTCCTTTGTTTTATAGATCAGGTTAACAATAAGTCAGAAAGAATTGTTAAGAGCCTACGTTATAGTCTGAGACATTTCCTTTGTTTAATAGATCAGGTTAACAATAAGTCAGAAAGAATTGTTAAAAGCAAACATTATAGTTTCAAACATTTCCTTTGTTTTTATACATTGAGATTAACAGTAAGCCAGAACTACTACTTCAGAGTGAATGAATTGTGGAAGTTTTTGAAAACTGTAAGGGCTGATTTTTTATGGTCGTTTAGACAGGTAACACCACTGACTAAATCATATAGAGAAAGAGAACAGCTAATCTGTGCAAGTAGATCTATGTTTATATATATATATATATAAACATAATGTTCACTGTAGAGGTGAAACACATTAAGCAATAATGGCTGGAGACGGCTTGAATGGTTAAAGAAGAAAAATTTTAATATAAGTTTAACATAACAGCAAATGTACAACGTTTCGACAAGGTTTTGTCATCACATTAAGCAATGCTTTTTTATCACGTGAAAATGTTGTCATGGTGCCTAAAAGAAGGAGAAGACTTGCGAAAAAATCACCGTCGCGTATTTCTCTAGTTGAATTTTTTTCTTACTATCAGTAGCATAGATGTGGGAAAAATATTTGGATATGTAAGGAATCCAATTTTTAGCGAACGACTACCCCGATATTCTAAAATGTCTAACAGGTCCAATATTTCTGACTCCTTTTTTTTAATATATATATAAAAACACTTGAAAATTATTTAAATCACTTAAAGTTATTTGTGTAGAAAATAATCCCCAAACCCACTACGCCCCTTGGTGGAGTGGAGTATTTAGGTAAGCTAAAAAAGATAAAATAATTTGTTTAATTTCGTCTTTAAAATGCATTGTTGATAATTTGTTGCTTTATAAACATCGCATATTTGACTATAAGAATTTTTTTTTGTTTAGTTTCAACCCAAATTAAAAACATTTTATTACTACGCCACCGCGTAATACATACTAAACCCTTACTTATGGTTTTGTTTTCGTTACTTTTGTTTGTAATTAAGCACAAAGCTACATAATGGGCTATCTGTGTTCTGCCCACCACAGGTATCGAAACTTTCACGTTCTCTTATATGCCAGGGAAAACTTTTTAGATGAGGTGGTAAGGAAACTTTTTTTTTACTTAAATGTTTTTTATTGTTGTTTTTTTATGTTGCTTGTGGCTGAAGCTTCTTCTTTGACTAATATGAAAATATTTTATCTTAAAATACTGTTAAGAGTACAGTCTTTTAAAGGCTCAAAATATATAAAAATCTTTAAACTAAAAATAATTATTGTGTTCCTTGTAGAAGAATAGTGCATCCGAGATGATGTCTTTTTGTCATATTTTGTAATGATCTGTTTTGTTCGTAGCATGAAAATACCGGTGCATATGTTTTATATGTTAAGTTTAGAAAAATACAAAAATGTTTGGTTACTCTACAATATAGCTTACAAGGATTTTACTAGTCTAGCTTATCAAACCGGTCAGATTTTCTTCTTGTTTTTTGTCGTGGCCATACTTTGATATGCCAGTGACGTACAAATATTTTATTGAGCCATAACACTTTTGTATTTACTTTATAAGGATCACATGATTTGCCATTTCATAAACCTATTTCTGCTTCACTCATAAGTAACGTTGAGGGGTAGAGGGAAATTGTGAAACAAACCATCATGTTATCCTTCCTAAGTTTTTTATATGTGTATCTATATGTCATCGTTAAAAATTCTATTATTTTTAGTATCTACTGCTGACTTGTATATTGTATGATGAAGGTATTTTTTATGATGAAGAAGAAAAAATTACATGACCAAGCAGAACATAACGTAGAAGAAAGTAACATTACAGCTTCGTTATTGTTACTGTAATTACGATTATTCAATAAATTTCATAGTTAAATGATAACATATAAATGCAAATTCTTTACTGAACCTAATTAGTTTTAAAGGCAAAATTCACCATTCTGTTTTAGTTGCATAAATATCATAATCAAGAGTAACCTCTAATAAAAACCAGTTTAACAACTAGTTAAATCCTGTGCAGGTTTGCAATTGGCAATAATAAAAACACCTTAGTAATTAAAAAAAAAGGGGTAATCGTATTGCATATGTTAATATTTTCTCGATTCTGCGCATCACAGAATCAATTTTCCGTTTCTAGTTTCTTATATCCTAGTTTCTAGTTTATCCTATAAAACTGGTGAATTTATTCTGATTGATTTTTCACGACTTTACTAATCTGTCTTATTATTTGTCATACATATTAATATATATCTACTGCTGTTCAGGACAAAAAAGAAAAATAACATTTTAGATCTCATTGAGAATATCATTTTATGTGAATGGAGGAAATAAAACTTCAGAATAGGAAAATATTCACCAGATGGCGATCCTTCTAGATTATTCTCCAACCTTGTTAGTTATCTATATTTTTAATTATTATTACTTAAAGATTTGGGCGCCAACTTTCTTCATACAAACCAATGTTTTCATGGTCTACATATACCTTCTTTGGCTCTGTTTTAAAGAGTTACAAAAATTTATTATTGAATTTATGGTTAATAATATGTTATGCATTTATTCCAACACGTTCTTTCACGTAAATAAGCTCAATTTACATAACGCTTATCATCAAAAAGTACCTTACCACGTAACATAAACCTTTTTGTGTATAATTCTGTGGAAATGTGCTTATCACATTCATACAAATGTTAGCAAATATGCCCTCTGAAAATACATAGCTTTATAGGCTTCATACTAGTTTCATCACGTGTATATTTGTCAATGAAAGTTTATTAATCTCTGAGGCATCCTAAAGAGATCGAAATAGTCTCGTTTTTCGCTATTGAATTCAGCTTGGACAGTGCTTTAGTATGACAGCTTTGGTATACTTGCCTTGTACAAATAAACGCTTTGTGAATTCATTCTTTGTTAGCAAAATCAGTTTACGTACTCATGATATCATTTTGTAATTTTTATATTTAAGCTCATATAGTTTAGTTGTCATGACAACACCCCCACCCCCCTGCTATAGCACATTCGATCTGTTTTATTTGACAATGTAACTGTTGTTTAATCAACATTAAGTTAACATAATACTGTTACCATATAAATGTTTAGGATGAGATTGTAACCATGTAGTCTGTAAGTAGTACAAATGTCCTGGTGACACTCCCTCTTGTAACATATTTGGTCTGTTTTATTTGATAACGCTACGGATGTTTAATCAACATTTAAACTCAAATCGTTTTGTTAAATTACTATAGCAATGTTAAAAGTAACAACTGTAGATATCTCGTTATTATAGTACAAATGTTTTCTTCGTTGATATTTTGTCATTTTTATGCAAGTGTGTTTTAACAAAAGTTGGAAATAATAGTTAGCATGGCAACGACCATTTATCTCCTATCGTATTATTTTTGTGTCAGTAATAAGACAATTTATGTAGCCTACTAGTTGTTCCACAAGTGGCGCTACCGTCTGTGTTTTTTCCCACAGTTTATTACTGATCAAGGTGCTGTACAAATAAGTACAAATAAATTTGCTTTTCTCCAATATTACTAAATCGTTTGTTTTGTGAATTAGATTCGTAAATAGACTTTTCTAGTATGGCTTTTGAAAAAAAAATGCTTAAAATATTATTTCAGAGAGCGGAAATGATTGAAACTAAATTTCAAACTAAGACATTTGACATACATTAATATTACAAACTCAGCTGCAATCGTATGAAGAAAAATACACAAGGTATATCAAATGAAGTTTTAGTACATATTGAAAAATTTTAAATCGTTAGTGGTGGAATTAAAACATTCTTTGTTTTAAACCATTTAAGATATCAGAAAAATAAGGTCTGCTCTTTGGAAATTGGTGAAACAAAACTTTTCTTCATATTAAAGTCTGTATGTTATGGGTAAGTACTTTTTTCCATGTATTCAAATTTGTCACTTAAAAGTACTTATGAATGATAATTACGTTACACACACACAGTACACATACAGTTTATCTGCATATAAAGAGTTATATAAAAAATCCATTGTTGACTAAAATTATTTTTTATACCTTTACGAAACCAGCAAAATTTATATGTCTCTTGGGCCATAAAAATTGACATTTCACTGTAGTAAGTAACACAACTGACATTGAGATTAATGGTTACGCTGGGCAACAACAACAACAAAAATAATTTCTCCGTTACTAGAAAACATGTAATTGTTTCTGAGTAATTTGACGATGATGATTCTAAAAATCATGTTGAAAATTACCAATCACCTCTAGTTTTCGAACTACTAATTCATTTTTGTCTAAATGTCTTTAAACTATCAGATAAGCTCTTACATTATTGTTTACCTATAAACTGTTTTTTTTTTCTTTTCACTAAATAAGTTAACTACACTTTCACAACTGTGTGCTATGAATCCTTACGAAATATCACTGGCAGAGTATGAGTATATGTGATATTATATCAGAAATACATAATCAGTGTTTCTATTTCTGGTTATAAAATGTCCTTTTAAATTATTAATTCAATTTTGTTATAAATACAGCTAGTATTGTAATTTGAAAATGTAGAAATTTCTCAACATTAGCATCATAACTTGATAAATTCAAGTCACATATTGAATACCAGATGGCAGGATAGTCGACGTAATGTTGAGTGATTACACAGGCCTGCGAATTTAAAATAAAAGTTGTTTCTGTTTTAATGACAGATTTTCCATTTATTGGGGAATAAAAAACTATTACTTAGATCAAATTATTATATCATTTACCACAATGAACATTTTTATTATTATGTTTGAAACAAAAATACAAGCAAATTGAAGAAAAGGGAAGAACATTGACGTCAAACGAATATGCATTCTCATTCATACTGATTTGTTTGTGTGTGAAATCTGCGTCTTTTAGTCTCAAAATTACGTGTTGTGGTCTTTCTTTTATGTATTGCGTTATGACGTTTTGTAAAAAAATCTGTAGGTAATGGAAGAAAATGGATATCGTTTTCGGATTCAGCCTACAGGAATTACTGTAGAACGTGTAAAAATATCAAGACAATAAAACCATCTCAGGCCTGTGTTATTATTGTGAATTGATTTATTCCACTACCATGTTGTTCCTCCATTAATATAATTTATTATATTCTTCAACTAAATTATATTACGAGTTCTTCTTACCTTTAGGCATAATCAACAAATACATATATCGTCAAAGAACAGTTGCTGCTTTTTAAAATAATACATGTAAATGAAAAAAAAAAAGAAGGAAAAACAGATTACTGAAATTAAGCTGACTATCTAATGAGTTCATGCGAACGAAATATGGTTCCTGCATAGAATACTTAGAGTTTCCTACAAAGACTGGAAAGCAAATGAAGAAGTTCTACAACAATCAGAAACAAAAAGAACATTGATAACGAAAGTACAAAAAAAAGACAAGCAGCATTATTTGGTCATGTAATGAGGAGAAAGAGGATGGAACACTTGGTAACAACTGAGAAATTTGTGGAGAAAAGAAGTGGAGGTAGAGAGCGAGAGAAGATCCTGGACAGTTTAACAGTTTGGCTACACGAAGAGAGACGCCCCCAGTGGCACAGCGGTATGTCTGCGGACTTACAACGCTAGAATCCGGGTTTAGATACCCGTGGTGTGAAGAGCACAGATAGCCCATTGTATAGCTTTGTGCTTAATTACAAACAAACAAACACAAAGAGAGGGTGACTGGTCTAATCACAAGTGCCTGGGACCGGCAAAGGTGGAGGGACATGATCGTCTACGCTACAATGCACGGCACTTGATGATGATGTAATGGGTAAAATTGGGGAACAATAATTTATGGAAATACTAAGCAGAGGTACGATGACGTTGTAGCTTCTTTGATAACAGTCTTTGAGAGATATTATAAAAAATTCGTTGCATATGTTTACGTATATATATACATATATATATATATGGCTGACCACTATCTTAAGAGCTATGCATCCTTTCAGTTTTGGTCCTGATGTGAAATGTAGCTGTAAATGAGACTGACCACATGATGTATAGGTGACCTCTGCAACACTATATATGACTGGATCAAGCACATTTGCCCTCATTCTAACACATTTTGGGAAAAGCAAAGATATTGCACCATTCAAATGAGGCTTGATAGTGAATGCACGCCTAGCAAGTGCCACAGTGGCAAGGACGACTTCATTGGTAGACTGCTCCAAGATACCGATCAATAGAGTTTATCAGCAATGGAAAAAGTAAATAAGATGTCAGCTGCTGAGGGAAATTGGGGCTACAAATATCTAATGACAGAGAGAAAAGAAAAACGGTTAGAAATGATAATAAAATTTAACCATCATCAAACAATAGACCAACTGACAGACATTCAATGCAGGGCAATTTATATCAGTTTCCAGCCGTAAATTACGAGGAACATCGTGCAACAAATGGGCTATAGCAGTAGAAGACCATGATATGAATCACTGAATGTGGTTACCAACAACAAAAAATTATTTGAGTGGTGTAAAAAAGCGTAGAGACTGGACATATAAGGACAGTCGAAAGGTGATGTGGTTCAATGAACCATGCTTTATCCTCTTTTGCACAGGTTTGAGAAAACAGACTTAGAAAAAAACCATAAAAATAACTCTACCCTCTTAAGTTGGCCCGAGTGCACAAGCTATTGGTGATGAAATCATGCTTTGGAACATGTTTTCCCTGCATATCCTTAGCCCCTTTAGAAGGCAGATCGAATGCAACAGCTGACCTCAAACCATTTCTGATAAAGAAACTCCAGCAAAGTTCTATATGTATCCTAATGAGGTCAGCTATTTCTAAGATGAAAATGCTCCCACCAATCGCACGTGCAAGTTTTGAGGTACACAATAAAGACCCCAGGCACCTTCTGCGGCCACCACATTCTCTGACTCTATATCCAATTGAGCATTTTTGGAATGAAGTTGAAAGACATATTCGCTATCACGATTCTCTGCCTACCTCGCTCCATGAATTGCGTAGAATATTAATAACTGAATGGGTAAAAACCTTCAGAACGCCTTCTAGCACTTCGCATATCCTATGCCACAGCTCTTATTCATACTAAAGGTGGCCCAACTAGTTATTAGGTATAGGTCCAAATACAGGAACCAGTCAGTGTATATTGTTGGCCATCGTGAAAAGGAAAAAAAAATAAAAGATTCTTAATACTTTTTCATTTGTTCATTGAATTGAATAAAGATTACAAAAACTTCATTGTTTTAGAATTCCACACAAGGAACATCTGTGCATAGACATCTATACTTTTGAACTGAAGACTAGAGAGAAGGCAGCTAGTTAACAGCATCCACCGCCAACTCTTGTGTTACTTTTATCTAATCGAATAGTGGAGCTTTGACCACTACACTTATAACGCCCCCAAAATGAGGAGAGTATTTATGCGGCAAGGAAACACAAGAAGTAGATCCTACGATTTACAGTAGGCCATGTCTAACCATTATTATATATAAACGTGAATGAAAAGCCAGTGATGATTTACCAATACTCGGCTCCTGAAACTTACTTTGATTTCTTTCTTGATTTTTCGTTACCACTCCTACCTTTACTCTGTTGTTACATTTATTAACACATAAGAGATTCAAAATAACAATGGGCGTAAATTTTATAAAACTTTTTTTTTTACATTATATGACGACCATTTAGGAGCCTTACCAAGTCATTGTACTCGATGTCACCACGTCTGATAATACTCTATATCGTGATCGTTAATTTTGACAATAGTCCTACAACATATTTTCCATTGCAAAAATGTCCGACGTAAAGGATGTCATGTCTAAAGCACACCACCCAGCACTGCATGTTTTGCGTAATAAATATAGCGTACGAGGATGAATGTTTCACAACGTCCATTTTAACGGTCGAATCACATAGAAATACACAGGCTTTGCGTCCAGCGACTGCACCCGTATTTCTTCACATAAGCTAGCATGAATACTCGTTTCATCCTTCACCTATCTAAGCTGTGCGATGGTAGAACAGGAGATATGACTGGAAGCTTGATGGAGATCCTTTTGCTATTGACCTTTGTGTCCATGGATTCTTAACAGTTACAAGACGACTCAGTGTGATTGCCATTGTTGGAGTACGAGTTGTTCCAGGTCTCTTTCTGGGTGGTCCATATTCCTTTGTTTTTCAATGCAATTAAGTACAAGGGATATCACCTTCTTGGTAATACTAAATCCCTGATAAGAACACATCTTTATGATCTGAGTGTATGAACAGCTGGCATTGGAAAGGGCTGTTAAATATCCTTCCCAAAAGCAATACTTTTTGTGGCATCATACTACCTACTTAATCCCAAACGATATCATGATATAGTTATGATACATACCATTCCATTGTGACATTATTTCAGCTGTGGTTGTCTCATGATTTGCTGATTTGTGTATTCCAAATCGTTTTAAGATAACACACTCAGTCTTCTGTAACTCACCGACGGTCTCAGAGTGCGTTTTCTACTGAGTTACAGTGAGGGCACGCCAACCTCTACGCCATTCCCGGCTCATTATTATAAATAAATGTGGGTGAAAATTAAGCAAATGACAATTTAAGAAAATTCTGTTCTTGAAGCTTACTTGAGTTCGTTTAATGGTCTCTTTTGACCCCACCTATCCTTACGACCCTTGTTTGTTTGTTCACTTTGAAGTGATAAAATGGAGGAAAGGCAATTAGCCAACATCACTCATCGCCAACTCTTGGGTACTTTTGTCATACCGAATAACGCACTCGCGGCCTCAAAGTGTGTAACGTAATTTGTATTTTGCCATAACGGGACGTGAACCACAGAACAACAGCGCCATACTTGTCACCGAACCGCTCTCGGCCCTAACGCACGAGAGATTTAAAACGGTTAATTTTTACGCACGGAACACATAAAAAGGTAAAAATCACAAATGACCGGTGTGATCCAACAATCATGTATAGGAATTTAAATGACTCACAAGCAGCCCTGAATAAGGACTTATGATCTGTACTCAATAACTTGATTGATATAAATACAGGTATCTTTATAACAATGAGGCTGAGCGTGCATGGACTGTGAATTTGCATAAAAGCGCTTTGCACTTTGAGGCCGTGGATCACCATAAGAGTGACGGTTAAATTCTAATATTCGGTCAGAGTAGAGTAGTCCAAGAGCTGGCTGTGGATAATGCCTTCTCTGTAGTCAATCAATTAAAGTCGGGGACGGCTCTGCATAGATAGCCTTTCTGTAGCTTTGAACATAAAATTCTAAACGAAACAAACAGAATTTACTACGAATATTTTAAGCCAATATCAATTATTAATAATAATATAAACGCGCTACATATTTTTGAGCCGTGGGTGCACTATAAGAGTAGCAATCAATCCCCGCTATTCGGTAAGACAAGAATAGCCTAAGAATTTGAGTGGCCGCCTTTACTCTAGTCTGTCAGTCCATCAAACAAATTCACCACAAATAAATAAATTTATTTGGTGCTACAATCAATCGTTAGATGGCACTGTGGTTACAAATTACTCACAAAAACTAATCGCAAAGCGCACGCCTTCGCACTTCTGGCGATAGCGAAAATACGGTAAATAACTTCTTCCCGTGATAACCATCTTAAGACTGTAGAAACACTACTTGGTTCAGCGGGAAGGTTTGTATATTAGTGTCTGACAACTGTCAATTGACTTACACGCGTTATTTAAACACCCGTTATTTAATTATTTATCAACGCATTTCTGGTAAGGAATGTGAAATAATACTAAAAGTTTCATGCAGTAATAGTGTATGTAATCAACAACTTGTAACAATTCAAAGTAAATAGATTCTTGTAACTAAGAGTAAATAATAACATATCGTATTTTTAATATTGAGAGATCGTCGTGTGAAATAGGTATTTACAAACTTAAACAGTTGTTGATATATTGTTGTTGATATTTTCTTAATACTCGTTCTCTTAATAGTGAAAAATATATGAATGCAAAGAACAGAACTTACACATCTCCAATTGCTGTCATTACAAAATTGCAACTTTCATTACACAGACGGTTGAATACTTTATTATATCATATGTATAACACAACACAGAAAAAATCTGATTTTATGACAACAAGTTATAAATCATCAAGTTCCAAAACAAAAAAGGGATTACATAGTACCTGTGGCCAATGTTTTTGTCAAACGACTGATTTCGTACAGTGATACAGAAATGACTAATTTGGTGAGCTACCAGTACCAAAACACGGGAAGGAGCTAGAAGAAAGCTCTGGCTGGTCAAGAGCCCAAAAACAGTCAGGAGCAGGATAAAGTTGTGTGTGATAAGAATAAAAAAAACAAAGCAAGCAATCTGGACAAAAAAAAAACAACAAATTATTAATATTATGTTGAAAACTATTGAATGAATAATGACACAAAAAGTAAAGTGATCTCTACACATAGTGCAATTAAGGTACATATAAAAAACGTTCTTAAGCCATTGTTCAAAATAAGGACACACACGTAAAACAGAACGCGGGTAAACTGTTTTTTTTGTACTTCAATCTAATTCTTGTAGATTGATTTATGGATTCAGTTATTAACTATTTGGAACATTTTGTTATGCTTAATTATGATATACATGTAGTTCTTGATATCGTTGTGCACATGGAATCTTTTGTCATGCTTAATTATGATATAGTTCTTGATATCGTTGTGCACATGTATCAGTTTTGTTTCGTTTCTATCGCTAAAAATCTTACTTCTTATCTAAACGCTGCCTCACTGTTAAAATTTTATGTTCACATATATCACATACACCAAAAACTATATCATTTAACAATTAAATATTTTCCATGTCATTGCTATATAGATAATAAATGTTCCAAAAGCAGTTTTCATTAAAAGTATGCGATGACGTATATTTCAAATAATTTAATATACTTTAAAAATTTCCGTATGTTATACGCTAACGCTAGAGCACGTAAGTAGTTGTGCAAATATTTCCACCTTTCAGCTAAACGCCCTGCGTGCTTAACGGTCCATTATTTCGTAGAAATCAGCAAAGGTTGTTGTCCAGACAGCACGCAAAAAATTAAAGATAATGCATATTATATTATCTATGTACTAGATGTACTTGCGCAGGGTCCCCGAAAGTGTTCTGTTTCAAGAGTAAACAAAACCAAAATTAAAAGTAAGAAATATTTTTGTTTCTTGCTGTTGAGATTCATATGTCACGCTCTGTTGTAGCCTGCAGAGTGCATAATTATTCTCGTAATTTATGACATGCGCACGTTTTACTGACGTCACGACAGTACAAATTGCAACGTTAAGCGTCCCTTATGTGTCTATTGACTGACTGACAGATAACATAACCACTGTATGGTAGTGCGAGTAGTTAAAACATGTGACTCCACTAGGCGGCCTAAGGCCGCCTTTCGGGGAAATTAATCTGGACAAAGTGTAACTTACACAGAAATTTGTTAAATCATTGTTAAAGTACTTTCTTAATTAACAAGACGTAAGAAAATATGCTTTAAATTATACATAAATTAAAACAACAGTTTTAATGTTTTACAGAACAGTGAAATTATAGTTAAATTTGATAATTCCAAACTGTTCATTTTGGTGGATTTCGTTCATAAGAAGGTATTTATGACATCCATCTCTTCTTGCACTATAGTAAAGAATATATTGTAGCGGGAAAAATATAAACCTATGAAACTGCATACATTACGTCATTTATTCTTAACAAATTACACATATACAAAGGAGAAATTGGATTCGGTTAAGAAGGTTCGCTGTTCCAGGTTATCGTTTTGACAAAATTAATCGTACACATCAATTGCCTTGTAAGAAATAATAAATGGTTGAACGCTATTGGTCCTACTATTATTGTTAGTAAATTAATAGTTATATTCTAATGGCAGACATTATTATCTCTTTTCAAACACTTTCAAAATTTTAGTAATTAAGAACAAATCCAGGTATGTTATGCATGCCCAGAATTTATAAACGACAATATTCGTAATTTTACAAAAAAACTTAAAGCGGCCCTTCGTGTAAGCTTGTTGATCATCTGCCAAAAAGATGTAAAAAATAGCAGGCTTTTTGCCATGTTCTGATTAGAGGGCAACGTCTTCTTGTCTTATATTATTTATACGCTGCCCCATTTCATTACAAACAATCTCTCTTTGTACATGTTTTTAATCGTAAAGTTAAAAATAGAGAATATCTAAACCTACACACTTTTCTCAGTGTTTTAGTAATGTTTCTGTGTTTCTTTCGTTTAAAAACAAATAGTAAACCAACATTTTCAGTGCATCTACAGCGGATTAGGGTGTTTGAAAATAAACTTAAACACACTACTGTTTTATGTCGTAATTTAAGTTAAAAATATTGATATAACTTTTAACAAGCTTAAGTCAACAAAGTGAAAAAAATGTGATCTTGTTACAAAACATTCCACGCAACTTCAAGGTGTGATTCGGAGAGGGGTGTCTTTTGTAATCACAGGTTTATATTACATGTACCAAAGCAATATCGACATAAGGTAGCCACAGCCTTTTCATTATCATTATTATCTCGCAAGCAAAAGCAGGTGAGTCTACTTGAGAAAGCTATTGTTGTGGCAGGTGGTGTTACAGGTAAAAAAATACAAAAAAACAACAACAAACAAAGAAGCAACAAGATCGATATGGCAAGTGGTATTACAGGAAAACATGCAACAAAACTGATGTAGCAGGTGGTATTACAGGAGAACATGTAACAACGTATGTGGTAATTGGTATTATAGGAAAACATGCAACAAGATTAATGTCACAAGTGGTATTACAGGAAAACATGCAACAAAACCGATGTAGCGAGTGATATGATAAGAGAACATGCAATAAGACCAATGGAGCAAAAACATGCAACTAAACCAATGTAGCAGGTGGTATTACAGGGGAACATGCAACAAGATTACATACTTCAGACAACAACAACAAACAAAAAACTCTTAAAACTCTTTGGAACAACTCCATATTTAATCCCTTAACGATGAATAATTATTGAAAATTCTGAAATATGCCAATACTGATATGCGCTTTACATGACACTTTAAAAACCATTCCGATCTCGAACCTAGGCCAACGTCATTAGGATGTTTCCATGTTAAGAATTCATGGTTAATCACGACTTTAACATTTTGTCAAAATCTGTCAGACAGTAAACCATAGACAGGGTCAGGCAACCCTGAATAAACTATTACCTATACAAAGAAATTTAATCAGTGTCATGCCATTTTTTATTTTGTAACTAATTTTTATGACAAGTTTTATAAAACGATATTGTGTTATATTTCTGATTATTATTATTTATTTTTTTGCATTTATGACATAAAAATTGCAATATCTGGCGACGATTTTTCTTGAAAAATTTAGTAATGTAAACCTATTCTGAAATGTCTCAAAATAAATTGCTAGACCATATATGTAATCGATGGCTGATATAGGCTTCAGAAATTTTTTACGAAAAATTTAAACTAAACTATTAAATATAACTTGTAAGTTGGGCAACTGCTTGAGAATTCAGATGCTGTTTAGGCGTAATAAGTTAGGCTACTGTTTTAACGTGATTTTAAGTCCAAAGTGCAACCATATGATATTGGGTAAAGTAGCTGAGGCATCTCTGGTATCGTAATTATTCGGAGAAAATTAATTGCTTAATTTTTGAAAGTAGTAAAACTTCGGCATTTTGTTCTGTTGAGGTGTGGAATTTAGGTAAACGGTGTTGTAATAGTTTGTTCTTTTATATGTATATAAATAAACGTCAATATGTGTGTGTATCTGTTCCTTATACGTTTCCACATTTCTTGACACAGTTATACAGGATGACATGAGGAAGGTCGTGAGGGGGGTTGGACCCCCATGTAATTTTGCATTGATGGAATTATTGAAAACAGTATGTCTTTCTTTTCAGTATTGTTACCTTTATGTATTTTTTATCGTATTTTAATGTTTATTATGTTAAGAAAAAAAAATAGAAGCACAACTTCCTATCCTTTGTTACAAACGAGTCTTTATTTCACCTATCGAACGGATGTGTACTCCAGCTAGTATTTTCAATAAACAATATATTATTACATTAAAAGGGTAAAATTCAAGGCACTTGTGTAAATACTTAAAATAATGAACCCAATAAAAATAATTCCATTTTAAATAAGGATGAAGGGTTAGAAAATCAAAAAGTGTGTATTCTTTGATAGACGAAAGGCGGAAGACTTTCGAAACGTCGTCCCCTACATTTGTGTTTTTACAACAGGCAGTTGCCGTTTATTCCAGTTTACTCATCAGAAGGTATGTAGATAGTTTGATCTGTTTTAAATATGTAAACTAGTAGTGACATGACCATGGCTTTTTGTATTTATATGGTTGCACTATATTTGTTTTTCACACTCCTGAGGATGACGTGAATCGACGTCGAAACATGTAGAGTATCTTTTACGACCGTTGATCGGTCATTAAATAAATATTTTAATTGTTTATTATACAACGTTGATTGCTTGAGTATTTTAATGTATTTTAAATAAATTATTATTTTTAAATACACTTGGGAGCCCCACCTGTTAGTCACAATAAATCAAATATAAAAGTTCAGTACGTGAAAATATAGAGCAAGATTAACTTCAGTTTTGAGAAGTCATGCCAAATTGAACAAATTTTGTTACAAGAAGATTATAAACATCAACTTAAAGAGGAAATAACAAATGCTGAAGAAGAAAGTAAAATAAATATATATAAGGCTTTAGAAGACATGGATGTTAAAACCAACGTTAAAGGAAACTTGATTGTTTGTTTGTAATTAAGCACAAAGCTACACAATGGGCTATCTGTGCTCTGCCCACCACGGGTATCGAAACCCGGTTTCTAGCGTTGTAAGTCCGCAGACGTACCACCGGGGGGGGGGAACTTGAATAAAACGTATAATAATAATAATAATAAAGCTATGAATAGGTACCAAGCAATTTCATAATATGTATTTAAAAAATATACCACTACAATATGCGTCAGTTGCCACTCCTGAAAATAAATTTATTGTCACTAGTGAAATGATATTTGTTTTTCCAGGTGGAAGTGAATTATTAACTTCAAAGAGATCGTTGAGAGAAATGACTCAAGTAAACTTGAAAAGCAGCAAAATTGTTGTAATAACTGCAAATGTGGCAAATAATTCAAGCAAGTTCAAGAATAAACTTAAGTCAACAACTTGTGAAGTAGAGAAAAGTTTGTAACACCAGCAACATAGACATTACAGATAAAAATGAGTAAAGACTCCAATGTACTTAAGACAGAAGTCATGAAGGACTTGGTGTGCTTATTGAATCTCAAGACGGTTTATGTAGAAGCCCCAGTGACTGAGAACAAATAGAATTACAATGCTGTAACACTTAAACTGGAAAGATGGTACAAATCTTTCAGTGCTATAAACATTGACCTATTGTCAGATAAGAAGAAGCTTTTAAGGAGATAGAAGCAATGATTCAACCGAGAAGTGACAGAGTCGAGAAGTAGACCATGAGCCTCATTCATTATGCTATTAAAGAAGGAAAATGAATTGAATGCTTTTGCATGAGCTATCAGAAGTTAAAGATAGATGCCTATCCTCTACCTAGAGTTTATTTTGATACTTTGTTTGGCTTATCTTGGTTTTCTACCTTGTGAATTTTGACATGAAACGGTAAAGAAAGAAATTAGAGAGAAGACAGCCTTTACGCTAAGTGACCGATTCTGGATTATCTTGTTTTACTATATAATACTCTTTCAAAAGTTTTACAAAGTGTTTTCTAGTTGGACTACCATGGAAAAGCTCCGTGAGAAATTACCAAAAGTATTTAAAAGGTTAAGAAATGGACCTTTAAAACTAAACCAAAATATATACATATTGCTTCACCAAACAGTGTCAGTATTGAAATACTCATACATACCCTTTTTGGCAAGATGTTGAAGGAAGCATTACTTCACCTGACAGTGTCAGTGTTGAAATGTTCATATATAACATACCTCTTAGTGTGATGTTGGAGGAAGCACTACTTCACCTGACAGTGTCAGTGTTGAAATGTTCATATATAACATACCTCTTAGCGTAATGTTGGAGGAAGCACTACTTCACCAGACAGTGTCAGTGTTGAAATGTTCATATATAACATACCTCTTAGTGTGATGTTGGAGGAAGCACTACTTCACCAGACAGTGTCAGTGTTGAAATGTTCATATATAACATACCTCTTAGTGTAATGTTGGAGGAAGCACTACTTCACCAGACAGTGTCAATGTTGAAATGTTCATATATAACATACCTCTAAGTATGATGTTGGAGGAAGCACTGGTTCACCAGACAGTGTCAATGTTGAGATGTTCATACATAACATACCTTCTTAGCATGATGTTGAAGTAAGTGCATAGGCACAGGTCTGAATAATGTAAAAGGTATACACTGCTCTCAAGGAAAACCATATGTCAATACTAGTTCTAGTCTACCTAATTCCTGAAGACTCACTTATCTTACAAAAATAGATTCCATTACCTCTGCAGATACGTACATATTACAGCCATAGAATGAGAAAGGAAATTTGATTACTTTCTTAAATAAACCAGCAATTTGATCAAAAAGGAAATACTAAATAACGTAAAAGGAACTGTTCATGATATTTCCAAGCTTGGAGCTATTTCTACCTCTAATTGTATGATTTCCAAATTACTACTCTCAACGAAGCTTGCAGCACTGAGTTATTCAGTGATTTTTTTCACCTTACTGCTCTGAAAACTTTGTAAAAAGTGTGACTGAAAGAACATACGGAATTAGTTATCGTTTTAGATTTTGTTATCAAAGGAAATATTTGTTAACAATTTTGTAATTTTGACAATAAGCAACATTGTTAAAGTATTTAGTTGACAAAGCTGGTGTGTTTTTCTGTTATGGGAAAACACTATATAAACCTATATTAAATTATTGAGAAAATAACATTACATTTGAAAAATAAATTTTGACCTGGCATACCAGGAAGAATTAGCAATTGAAAACAAAGTTAGTTTTGATGATCTAAGAGGGTCCTTGCCTAAATATAATTATTAGTTATTTTTTCATCATTCTATGCTATTTAGAGTTACGGAATCTTCTTTGACCGTATGCTAACTGACAAAAACGCGGCCCTGAGAGTAAACACTCAGGTTATACTATAGGTATAAAATATTTACGAGCACTCTTCATTGTTTTCAAAAATTTCGTCACTACAAAATTAATTTCATACCGACTCAATAATGTTGCAACAACGTGCCACGTCATTCAATAGAAACCGAAATCTTGTAGACATACTGTTGTTGAAATTTTCCCGGAAATACAATTAACGTGGTATATATCTCATGAAATATTACGGGCGTGTTCATACCTATTTTGGGAGCATAACGCGAAACACAATTATAACATAATGAGATTGGACCCTAGAAAATTAGATGGCACATGGCGCGTTGAGATGCATGATAATATACTTGACACTCTACAGCAGATTATAGATAATACACGTATGGAAAAGTTCTGTTGACTTCTAACACCTGCTGATTTCGAACAAAATATAACTGACTGAATAATGTTAAGTATGTAAGGGTAGGTAAAAAGGGCGTTTTGACAAAGCAGCTTATCCCTAAAGATGCTGTAAGTTATGCAATGTTTTCAAGTCTTGAAATTCGATCTTTCAAGGTAAGGTTTTAACATCTGGGTAAAAAAATTCGATGATTACAAATTCTTCGAAGTATCAGTGAATAACGAAAATGACCTCATAGCAGCTGCTATGGGCAAGACGTAATGCTATGTTTATTCTCGTTTGTGATGCTTTAAATTTAGTTGTTGTAGCTAACTTCTCAATCCTCTACATTTACAAAACAATTGTAGTAGTTAGTTGCTTCTTACTGTATTCAAGCGATATGTATTATACGAAAGTTTACTCCCTCCCTCCTCCACCAGTAACAACACACACAACTTGCACAGAAAAAAAGTATAACCTTGCAACAATTTTCGTTGAAATAGTGAAGTAAAGGTTATAAAATGGGAAAAAGTATCAACATGAAAGAACTATTTAACTATATATATGCACATGTTTTTTAAATCACTGAGCTTTTATCTACAACATGAATTGACCACTCATACCTTTCATTCCTTGTGTCACGTGAGACTTCCATCTTACCGTGTCATCTTCTCTTGCATTTCTGCAATTGCCTCCCAGTGGCACAGAGGGATGTCTGCGGACCTATACTGCTAGAAACCGGGTTTCGATACCCGTTGTGAGCAGAGCACAGATAGCTCTTTGTGTAGCTTTGTACTTAACTACAAACAATAATTTCTACAATTATATGTAGACCCATTTTCTTGTACCCACCATACTTTTTGTGATGTGTTTGGTAAATGTGTTCCCAGACATGGACACGGGTCGCAAAAAGCAAAACATATCATAAAAATTTGACATTGACAAGTATGAAAGTTATGTTCGTTCATTGAAGTTTTGTATCATTAACCACGGCAATGGTTCATAATATGGATCGCAAGGAATTGCAGAAAGCCCTAATAGAACGTTCGGGCAAAAAGCACCTTAAACAGTAAAGATTCAGTTCAAAGAATACTTTAAAACCTTCACTATTTACTGCTAAGGCTGCACACATATAAAAATGCACAAAAAAAGCACACATGTCAGAATTACAAGAAAAAATAATATCTACTCGAAACGGCCTGTTTATAATTCTTCTTTTTCTTATTATTTTCTTTCCAGCCTGCAACAAAAACGGCTTGATACATTGCACCCAAACGTTTCGTAAAATACTAAATAAAGTAGTGCGAAGGTCGTAGGGGTATTGAAATGCCAATTTGTTTCCTTTATATTTTACATAAGCGAAAAACGTCATAATTATAGTGTAAACGATGTTCTCATTGCGCCTTGTAGTTAGCTTTCCTACAAATATCTGTTGTCCCTTTTAAAGCTTAAGTATAGGGTGAAACAGGAATTACCAGCCAATAACAGATGAACATCAGATGACTGTAACATGTATATACTCAATGTTTTGTACAATATACAATCGGTGTCTTCAGAGAGCCAACCCTTATATTATGTATGAAGTGAAGAAGTAAAAAAAATCAGTACACAAAATATTAACTTTTATTACACCCATTCATAGAATAATTACTTCTAAAGACACGAAGGTTTATTTAAAGCGATGTTTTAGACGTATATGTTTTATTTGAAAAGTCTGCTTTTCTACTGTGGGGGGTTGTGTCTTAGTTCTGGCATATACTTGCCCATTGCTGTGCATTATATATATAGAGAATTTAGTTAAGTTTGTAGCTTAAAATTTTACATCTCGAAATAATGCGATCAAATAGTTAATAGGTACAGTATATCATCAAGATCGTATCATCTAGCTATTAACTATGTTTATTATCATTACAATGTATAAGGTTAGCTACCATATCAAGTTATCCTTTGTCCATAGTTGAACATCGTAAAAAGTAAGGAAAGAGGGCTGGAAATACTGTAAACATTATTTACTCAAAGTACAAACCTCTATTTTGACTCAACGCACCTAGAATTACATTTTGTCTATAGTATATCCAGCCTTGTTGCTTACATTTTTTTAAGATCCCTATTTGCAGGTTTTTAAATTCCCAATTTTTTATTTGTATTATTTTCTGCCTTTTTTCAATCCCTATTTGCAGGTTTTTAAATTCCCAATTTTTTATTTATCTTGTTATATTGGGTTCATGGGTAGAATATGTACTCATTAATTCACATTTTTGTTTGCTTATTATATCTAGCTGATGAGTTAAAAAATTTTGTCCACTATTTGTTTTTTCGTCTTTTGCATCAAGTTGATGGGAAGAAACTGTGTTCATTGATTTCATTTTTGTTCATTACATCTAGTTGTTAGGTAGAAACTGTGTTCATCGATTTAATTTTTGTTCATTACACCTAGTTATTAGGTAGAAACTGTGTTCATTGATTTAATGTTTGTTCATTACATCTAGTTGTTAGGTAGAAACTGTGTTCATTGATTTCATTTTTGTTTATTACATCTAGTTGTTAGGTAGAAACTGTGTTTATTGATTTAATTTTTGTTCATTACATCTAGTTGTTAGGTAGAAACTGTGTTCATTGATTTAATTTTTGTTCATTACATCTAGTTATTAGGTAGAAACTGTGTTTATTGTTTTC
>NW_013665909.1:40966-48669 GCF_000517525.1 Limulus polyphemus
TTGGAAGAAACTGTGAACACTGATTTTTTATTGTTTTTGTTTAATATATCCAGTTGATGGGTAGAAATTGTGTCCATTGGTTTCTTTTTCACAATACACTTATAAATGATGAACATAAAGTTCAATTCAGTTTTGTATTGTTGGGTTAAATTTTCCAGTTATACTTAGGAAGAAGTTACGTAGATTATTGAAAAGGTGTGTGATTGAGAATAAAATAACAATCACAACAGCACATATAAGAGTATTTGAAAGACTTAGCCTCCTCAAATAAATTGTCTCTCAAAGGGTAGTATACTCTCCAACTCAAAAATATTATACAGTATATATGGAGAGAGAGAGAGCGCGAAAGAGGGCGTATTCGCGAGCTGGTTTTCTCAACTGTGCAACCACCTGACAGAATAACCAGAACCAAAGAATCACGCGCCGCCTCTGCACAACAGTAACTCTACTAAACATATTTAGTTATATTATATTTCAAAAAATAACCATATTAAAAACATTTAATTATATCATGTACGAAAAACACAATACATAACTACTCGTTTCATTCTGTCATATTTCACATACAAAATTCGCTCTCAATAGGCTTTAAGTGGATAAAATTCGATCGACTTGAATGAGTTGAACTGTACTTTCCCACATTATTCTGCCAATCAAAACAGCATATTAGTGCAATCGTGCAACATTTACGTTTTGTTTGAGAGTAGCAGTACTGTATAAATACACGAAAAAAAATACATATCAGTGCAGCAAAGAAACAGAAACTAACTGTGTAATCAGTTTTCCCTGAAGAGAGCTTAGTAATCCTCTTTTCTTAGTGAATGTGGCTGTTAGTCACGCAAGATAAAAGCATAATTACACTAGAAACCAGTGTAATTAATGCTAAAAGTCTGCGTTACTATGGTCGAACGACTTGACGTCACTGGTAAAATGACACAGAAAAAAAAGGACAAAATCGAAGGCTATAAAGGTATATAAAAGTAAATCAACAACAAATGCGTGATTAAATGAGCAAGCAAATATTGTCCACTAACTTGAAACAAATACAACCAAAAATAATAACACAAAATTGATCTTACATTTCCTTCTTGTTTTCGGATAGTTGCATAAAGCTACACAAAACATTTCTGTGCTAGCCTTCCCAAATTTCGAACCGATAGGCTAGATTTGACTGTCATCCTTACAAGGCACCCACGACCCCAAAAACGGGAGCGAGATTTTTTTAATGGTAACGGGAGGTGAACATTGGACCCACAGATCCATGGTCCGGCACGTTAACCAATGGGCTACGCTCAGCCCTAGTAAAAAAAAGTGACGGCGGTGATAATCTATGTGCTCCTGTCAAAGATTTTAACGATACGAATTTTAACAGAGCTTCCGTAAAATAGCGTTAACATTACCAAACCTACCCCGTTGCTTTTCATTACATTTTTCAAGCTGCAAAACTGGTGTTTATTGTTCACAGAATTTTAACCTTTTATTACGAAACTCCTACATTGAAATTTTTTAAAGACAACATTGTGTACCTTATATAAACTTATTTGACGTAATTTCTATTATTATTTACACTCTCAAGTTTTAAAGAATGTTACAACATATTTAGCATGGTGCGCGTGATGTTAACGTCTTCAAAGAGTAAATCTGATATTATGAACTTGTACAAAATTACTCTGTTTCATTCTTCCCCCAACAAACACTTATATCGGTAATAACATGATTGTAATGTTTTTTAACGTGCTGAATGAAAACAAATAAAATAAGACTTCATATTCATATTATCAGGCCCCCAGTGGCACAGCGGTATGTTTGCGGACTACAACGCTAGAATTCGGGTTTCGATACCCGTGGTGGGTAGAGCACAGATAGCACAAAGCTATACAATGTGCTATCTGTGCTCTGCTCACCACGGGTATCGAAATCCGGATTCTAGCGTTGTAAGTCCGCATACATACTGCTGTGCCACTGGGGGCAACATTAATGAATAATTATGTTTCATTAATAGTAATAACCTACGATTAACAAGTATTGAAACTATATAAAGATACACAAGATACTGCACAGACCATTCTTTCCCCGTGTCACCTTTCAACCCCTTGATTTACGAACAACAGAACACAAGAAGCAGTAGTTCACGAACATGGCGTACTTCATGAGTTTATAGAGCAAGGTAGAAAGGGTAATGTGAATACTAAATCATTTATCTTGTTTTGACACTAACCACAGATATATAACACCCTGCGTACGATAATCTAAATTACAAAACAGAACAAGGCTGGATTAATATAGAACTTTAAATGTCATGTTTGATTCCTTAATGGATGATTCAGGCAGTGTATCCATGATGAAAGAAATGTAAAAATGGGCGCCAACTGCTCTACACAGATAGCAGAACGTTACTAAAAAGAGGTTTCAATAAAGAAGAAAAGGCCAAATTGGCGACGTTTCAAAAACCTCCCGTCTGCATGTTTGATATTTTCACAATTTTAAAATCCAAGAGACTGAAAATGAAGTACGAAGCTGCGGGACTAAACAGCAAACAATAAAAACAACCTTGAAATTAGCAACGTATCCAAATAATCAGAATAAATATATGTGTATCATAGTTCTGCTTCGCGGGACTTTGTTTATAGAAACAGTAGGTCGTAGAGAAAAATCTTATGCAATGTGACAAACCAATGGTCTGCGGATTTACACCGCTAGAAACCGGGTTTCGATACTCGTGGTGGCCAGAGCACAAATAGCCCATTGTGTAGCTTTACGCTTACCTACAAACACACAATTATAAACAAACGACGAACCAATGAAGATCAACTAAATGACTGGTAGCAACAGATGTGAATTTTCACAGGTTATAGTTACATTTCATTGAGATGGATTATTCAGACAAACGTATATTTAAGTTAAACTGTGGAAGAAAAGGCTTGGCTTGGGTAACCACAAAATCTAGCATGCCTATCCACTTTGACCTTTAACACAGTCTCTCGAAAGTTGAAGCCACTGGCTTATAAAACAATATATATTTCTATATAGCAATGCAAGAGTATTTTAAATCAGGCTTTGAAACTTATCAATAGCTAACAACAGTAAAAACTAAACAAAACAAAAATTCAAGCGGATGTTTCTAACCATTGTGGCAAAAGGTTACTGTTCCAGTAGCTAAAATTAGTCAGGGCATTGAACTCAGCATTTTACATGTCACCTATTGTTTAGTATGGTTGTATGTTTAGAGCTGTTGTATAACATGTAACGAATTTGTTGTTATGTATTTATTTTAATATAAACATACATAGCTTATACTGTTAGATAGATATTGCGAAGCTCCCGCCTATTCTCCAAAGTTGTAGAAGATTCCCGAGAGTAAGAATCAAAAGTATATGTGTGTACGTAAACGCTTTAATCAGTATTGTTACGTAAAACTGAATTTTCTTGAAAACGTTCCCACGGCTATAAATATAACTAACATGACGCACCAAGAGCATGTCTATTACTAGTTCGCTATAATCAGTGTGCTATAAAATTTCGAAAGCTATAACTGTGATTTTTACAACGCTTTTCAATCGGAAAACTTAAGATATTTGACCAGAAGCATTTACAAAATTCGAACGTTACAAATCATTTAACTTCAGTGGATTCTCATCAGACATTAGTATGTTTATGAAAACATTACCTAAATTCAACGGTGGAAAAATCGGCGTGTGATCAGTGAGAGACAAAGGTAGCTAGCTTCCCATTAAGTGAAATATATTTCCGTCAACTCATAATCAACTCGCTCATCGTGAACCCTCGATAAGATATCAAGGAAGTTCTAGACTAGAAAGAAAACTTTATATTGTTTATAAGTTTGTGAAACTTTTGTTTATGAATAATTGTTTTTAATAACTATTTGTAATAACTGTTATTGTAAATTGTACTGCTGTGTGTATATTAAAACGTATCTGTGTAAAAAAAGAATACTGTGTGTATCAATCTCGTTGGCAAATATCATAAACTGACTATATATCGGCTTTTACTTAACTAATAAATCCAAAGTACAATTTAACAACTAAATTTAAATTATCAGTTAACGCAATTTTAGGCTATTTAAAATTCTAATATGTAACATAATAAATTGGGGGCTCGTGTCCGAGATCTGAATAAGAGAAAAAATCGATCTAAATTAAAATTTAAATCATAGTTCAATTTATATCTATCAGTTCCAATAAGATTTGATATTGTCTGATTATCAAGATTTTTTAATCACCCTCCCTCGAACAACTAGAAAGATATAACAAAAATGAATTGCTAGAAATTGTAAAAGTTCTAGAACAGGAAGTTAAAAGATCAATGAGGAAAAATGAACTGAAAAAGCCTATTATCGAAATACTAGTCGATGATGATTTGTTGCCTGAGGAAGCATTAGAGGAATACTCTGGTGTCTCTACTAGCCAATCGAGGTTGAATGGTAAAGATAAATTAAAGATTCAGCTAAAACTCAAACAAATCGAGCAGGAAGAAACTCGTATCAAAGCTGAAAGAGAAAATAAATACCTCGAGGCCGAACAAGCTCGTATCGAAGCCGAGAAAGAGAAAGAACAAGCTTGAATTGAAGCTGAAAGAGAAAATAAACGTTTCGAAGCCGAAAAAGCTTGCATTGAAGCCGGAAAAAAAATTAGGCTGAAATAAATGGAAATTAGACTCAAGACTGATCGACCAAGGCAAAATGACAACTTTAAACTTAATCGATATGTTAAATAAATATTTCCAACATTTTGAGAAGGTTGCCCAAACCTGGGAATGGCTCACCGAAAAATGGTCATTATTATTACAAAGTGTCTTAACTGGTAAAGCACAAGAAGCTTATGCTGCTTTCTCTTTAGAAGATTGTATGAATTATGATAAGGTTAAAGCAGCTATTTTTAAAGCATACGAGTTAGTACGGGAGGCTTATCGCCAAAAGTTTAGAGGTTATTGCAAACAAGATAATCAAACTTATATGGAATTTGGCCACGAAAAAGAGGTTTATTTTGATCGACGGTGCAATTCTATGCATATTGGCAACATTTTGACAAACTAAGACAATTATTGAGGAATTTAAACTTTGTGCACGTGACAACCTCAAAACTTACTTAGATGAAAAGAAATTGAAACACTACAGGAAGCAGCCGCTCTTTCCGATGACTACACTTTAACACATAAAACCACTTTTCATAAAAAGAAATTCCTACCATCTCAAGAAAAACCTGTATCGGTTCAATCCACTAAAAGTTGACGATCCTTCTAAAATGTCCAGCTCCTCTAGTTCAAAATCTTCTAACAGTCAGGGTAAAACCTCTTTAAAACAATCAAGGCCTGTCTGCCATTTTTGTAAAAACCTGGTCATGTTATGTCCGATTATTGGTGTTTGAAAAAGAAAAAAGAACAGGAGGCAACACCCAGTGCGTTTGTGTCCATATATGGACGTAGTTTCACCAGATTACCCGATGTTGTTGATTTGGCCACTGATAGAAAGGCTGATGTAAACAGGGAGGCAGTTAGACATTTTGTGTCTGTTGATTCTGTGTCTTTGACAAATGACACTGGCAATCCCATACCCATACGTTTTTTAAGTGATACTGGGGCGACTCAATCACTGTTGTTAAAAGGTATATTGCCTTTAGATTCGAGCTCTGCCACTGGTGAGTCTGTTATTACTCAGGGTATCGAGGGTGGCTTTGTTAATGTTCCTCTTCATAACATTTATTTAGCATCAGACCTAGTTTCGGGACCAGTTGTGGTTGGAGTAAGACCTACTTTGCCAATTAAGGGTATATCATTATTGTTGGGAAACGATTTGGCTGGAAGAAAAGTTGTTGCCGAACCTAAAGTGGTTAGTGAGCCAATTACTGTTTCATCTAAGAATGATGTTGTCATTGAGGAAAATCCCGATGAGTTTCCCTCGTGTGCTGTGACTCGAGCTCAGGTTAAGAAATTAAGCCCAAAACAAATGATAGACGTGGATTCAGAGGACGATATTATAGATTTGTTTCAGACATTTTTTGGATCCGACGAGTATCTTGTGGATAAAATGTCCTACTAATGATTCCTCAGTGAGGGACAACGATGGACGTGAGGGATCTAATTCACCTAGTGAAGTTCAATTTACTAAAAGTAAACTGATCGCATAGCAACAAAAGGATCCGCAGATCTCTTTACTATTTCAATATGCATTCCCAAAAGATGAACTGGAGAAAGTTCCAAATGGTTATTTTTCAAAAATGATGTGCTTATGAGGAAATGGAGACAACCAGATGTGCCAATTTCAGAGGACTGGGCTATTGTTCCCAAAGCATATGGTTCTGAAATATTGAAAGTTGCTCATGAAATCCCCATGGGAGGTCATTTAGGTGTCAACAAGACATGTGACAAAATTATGAGAAATTTCTTTCAGCCAAAGATTAGGCAAGGCGTTTCTCAGTTTTATAAAACTTGCCATACCTGTCAGTTGGTCGGAAAACCTAACCAGAAAATTCATGTTGCTCCTTTGAAACCTATCCCAGCTTTTGAAGAACGTAAGATGGTTTTAGTATTGTTACCAACTATGGGATATCTAATCAAAAATAAAAAGAAAGAGAGAAAGAAAGCGAGAAAGAAAAATAAAGAAAGAAAGAAAGATGGAAAGAAAAAGACAGAAAGAGAAAAAGGCGGAAAAAGACAGAAAGAGAGAGAGAAAGAAAAAAGAAGAAGGAAAGAAAGGAAAAAAGAAAGAAAGAAAGAAAGAAAAGAAAAACAAAACATTAAACATGTAAAATTGCAGTTTATCACTATGAGAATATGGTTTGAATATAATCCATGTCATAAGAGTTGATAACATTTGTGCCGATGTATTTTCATGTACTATGTAATTTTATGATCACAAGGTTCTTTGTATTGATTGTTTTCGTACATTGTAATTATTATTGAAGTCTTGTCATCTTTTGGATAATATATTCTATTTAATGTATTGTTGCCAATGTAAATATATATATATATATAATATTAGTTAAAAATTGGCTTTAGACAATTTTTAATATTCTAAGGAGGGAGTTGTAACGAATTTGTTGTTATGCATTTAATTTAATATGAATGTTGTTTAGATTAAGTTTATATTTAGAAACATATATAGCTAATACTGTTAGATAGGTATTGCGAAACTCCCGCCTATTCTCCAAAGTTGTAGAAGATTCTCGAGAGTAAGAATCCAAAGTATATGTGTGTATGTAAACGCTTTTATCAGTATTGTTACTAAGACTTAATTTTCTAAAAAAACTTTCCCACGGATTTAAATATAACTAACGTGACTCACGAAGAGTATGTCTATTATTTGTTCGCTATAATCAGTGTGCTATAAAATTTCGAAAGCTATAACTGTGATTTTTATAACGCTTCTCAATCGGAAAACTTAAGATATTTGACCAGGAGCATTTACAAAATTCGAACGTTACAAATCATTTAACTTTAGTGGATTCTCATCGGACATTACTATTTTTATGAAAACATTATCTAACTTCAACGGTGGAAAAATCGGCGTGTGATCAGTGAGAGACAAAGGTAGCTACCTTCCCGTTATGTGAAATATATCTTCGTCAACTCATAATCAACTCGCTCATCGTGAACCCTCGATAACATATTGTTACGACAGCGGAAGTCACGTGACGCTGCTGGCGCGTTGGCGCTGGTAGCATGCGTGATGAGTTTCACGAATGATT
>NW_013665909.1:49669-50960 GCF_000517525.1 Limulus polyphemus
TGAAATATAGAATATAAGGACTTCAAGAGAACCCGAGGCAGTCCATAAATGAAATACAAAATACAAGGATTTGAAGAGAAACATGATAGTCCATAAGTGGAATACAAAATATAAGGACCTGAAGAGAACCAAGGCAGTCCATAAGTGAAATACAAGAACTTAAAGAGAACCAAGACAGTCCATAAGTGAAATACAACATACAAAGATTTGAAGAGAACCAAGGTAGTTCATAAGTAAAATGCAAAATATAAGGACTTGAAGAGAACCAAGGCAGTCCATAAGTGAAATACAACATACAAAGATTTTAAAAGAACCAAGGCAGTCTATAAGTAAAATACATGAATAGGTAAAGTACATTAAAACCTCTTACTTACCTACCAGTTTTTCAACACTTGATACCTAAAATTATGCTACTAGTAATGAAAACATAGTCTGATTATCAACAGACATGGACCGGGAAGGTGTGATCATAGTGTTAGCATGCCGAACTGTGAACCCCTGAGCCCATGACTCACGTCCCGTTGTTATAAAATTGCATTATCCACTTTGAGGCCGTGAAGGCATTATGAAAGCGACTTGGTGGTTGGTGTTGTTGACTCTTTGCATTTCATCTAGTATATCAGTTCAAAATTTGAAATGGCTAGCGCATACAGATCTTGTGTAGCTTTGCGCGAATAACCGAAACATACAAGCATGGAAAAATTTTGATTTGGAAGTTTCAGTGTCACTTTTGTCAGAAAGTGAGTTGACCATTCTGTATTTCTCTTCTCTTCTCTTGTATCGCTGAAAGTTACACACTTCTTAAAACACGCACAAAATCAAGCCACCAAACAGTATGTCGACAATTAATTTTTATAGACGCTGAAGCAGGCTATTTTTGTAGAAGAGAGGGTCATGGATCAGATGACCTCTGACAATCAGTGAGTGACTGACCATAGCCTTTCGAGAAATCGCCGAATCCGCAGCTGAAGAGCGTATTACATTTATCCACTTTCCTCTAGTTATTTTTGTCTTCGTTCGTTATTAATATCTAAACTGTATTTTACTTCCTTACTGTTGAAACCAGGTTGAACTCCAGTAAAACTCCTTTCTGTATACTCGCCTAAGTTTTAAATGGTCCAATTTCCAATAACATTTTACAGAAAATTTTTAAATACTGAAAACTAAACCATTTTGAATGATATTATTTCTACGTAAAATCAACAAAGAATCGCTTTAAATGTAACAAAGAATTGCCTGCTATCGTTATAAGATACAAGTACGATTGGCCTTAAAGCGTGATTTTTAGACA
>NW_013665909.1:51894-63754 GCF_000517525.1 Limulus polyphemus
CAGTAGTTACTTTGAGTGACGTGTAATTTATAATTCCGTTAGTTTCGAGCTAGTGAGCTGAAAAATGTGTGTTTTGCACTCTTCGAGAGCGAAATTATCGAGATTGTGAATCGCTGTGATTTATAGCGTGTATTATAAAAGTTATTAAGTGACGAGAAACGTACTGATTGTGGAACTACTGTGTACTAAAAGTTTGTATCGAGTAGGAATAAAGTGGTTTAATCAAGAAAAGACTTGTATTGCTGAAGATCCTCGGAAAGAATTTTTACCGGAAACAAACAAACAAGCAGATACGTAACAATATCAAGGAAGTTCCAGACTAGAAAGAAAACTTTATATTGTTTGTAAGTTTGTGAAACTTTTGTTTATGAATCATTGTTTGTAATAACTATTTGTAATAATTGTTATTGTTAGTTGTATTGTTGTGTATATATTAAAACGTAGTTGTATTGTTGTGTATATATTAAAACGTAGTTGTAATGTTGTGTATATGTTAAAACGTATTTGTGTTAAAAACGAAAACTGTGTGTATCAGTCTTGTTGATAAATATTACAAACTGACTATATATCGGCATTTATTTAAATACTAGATCCAAAGTACAATTTAACTACTAATTTTAAATTATTTAACTCGGCTTCGAAATTTTAATACGTAACAAACACAAGACAATTAGTTGTTTTACTTTGCTAAAAAACACTTTTGATGATACTTGGAATATATTTACAGCTAGTTTTATTCAAGGGTTTGTAGAAACATCCATTCGTTCATAATGTTCAGTAGAAAAAGCACTCGACTAGCGTTTGACCACACTTAGCACACAACATGTGTTTAACTACACTTATCACTAATTCTATTAAAACTTGTCAAGCTGAAACTAATTTTATTTCAAAACAAACTGCGAACGCTCTGTTAAATACATACAAGAAATAAACAATATCAATTAACTTGAATTATTACACATGAAAAGTCTCCATAAATAGCGTAAATTATCTTCTAGATTAACTTTCTCGTCACACTTCTATTGCTCTCCTAATATGGTGATCAATCTACTTTTGCCTACAAACGGCAATTTTATATGTTAGTATATACACTACGGTATAAGTAAAACATTAGTTTATTCATTTTGCTTGAACAGTAAAAAACTATGCTTACAATCATCTAATTTACAATACGAGAAAGGCTGAAGTAGGAGTAATTTACAGACGGCTGATAAGCTGCAAAATGTTATTAATGACCGGCAGAAAGGCACAAGGTGGAAGATTTGATACTCATACCATATTTCAGTAAAAACAAAATAAATTCCTTTGTCTACAAACACGTCCAGATTGAACTTCCTCTACTGCTACTATATCCACCTGCTTCCGGAAGTAGATAGCATATTGCGTGCACTGTAATCGAACGAATTGCCTTCCTTAACTTCGTTGCACGTGAAATATTCACATTTCATTTGGCTCTATGAAAAACCTTAATCTTTAACAACATAGTCAAAACGTCAGAGAATTAACTTTATTGTACGAGTAGATTACAATAACACAGCCAGACAGAGAATATTACTGTACAGAAATGGACGAGTGAATATACAGAAACGAGGCAGGCCGTTTCAATACAAGTTTATTCCACATCCACAATATTAAATTTTTTTCTCGGCACATGTACTTATTTTGTGCTTACTACCTAACAAATTTAAAACCTACAAATACAATACAATACAAGCATAATTATTCTAAAAAATGAAGCAGAAATTTCCCGTGTTAAATATTACTTTTATCATCTTGAAATTCTCAGTTATACACTGGTATTTATAGTTAGGTGAAATGCTAGAGAAGATTTATTGTTTGTTTGTTTATGAATTTCGCGCAAAGCTACACGAGGGCTATCTGTGCTAGCCGTCCCTAATTTAGCAGTGTAAGACTAGAAAGAAAGGAACTAGTCATCACCACCCACCGCCAACTCTTGGGCTACTCTTTTGCCAACGAATAGTGGGATTGACCCTCACTTTATAACGCCCCCACGACTGGTGGGACGGGGATTCGAACCGCGACCTTCAGATTGCGAGTCGAGCGCCTTATCCACCTGGCCACGCCGGGCCGAAGATTTATTGGTAAAAAAACTGATGCATTTATAAAAGTTCATGGTGACCATAAACTTCTATGGCACTTTGCCTTGCCATAGTGGTAAAAAGGGGTACAACGTATAAAGGTGAAAAATTGTGGAACATGATTGTCAAAGAATTGCCTGCTATCGTTATAAGATACAAGTACGATTGGCCTTAAAGCGTGATTTTTAGACAACAACAATGGATGTCCTATAAGAAAATGTGATGTAGTTTTATGGTGATAGAAAAACTTCTTTTAGTAAAACTACTGTTTGTCTATGGTAGATTGCGAGTCTTCTGTTACGTAAATTGAATTATGAAGATTACTTTCCTTTGTTCTTAACTGCAAATAATATAACCAACTTGAAAATATACCAATTCCATATTTAAGAACAAACCTTGTAGCAGTACTTGAAGACCAATACACGTTCACTCGAGCTAGAGCGGAGTATTACTTTGAAAATAAAGCATTCACGTGACTTCGATAGCTGCCGAAAAACGCCAGGAATTAAAGTAAAAATCATGTTATGTTTTAAACATTCATTTTCGGGTGTGCATTTGCTTGTGTTTTGAAGAATATTCTATAAAACTGACATGAAACTCACTCATCAATATAAAGCTACACACTACTTTCCAATTATTATTTTTTTAAAGTATTTTTATGTTAATCAAATTAAATACCCGATTTTTAGTGTTATAAACCCTCACACTTACCGCTGTGCCACCAGAGGCCTAAATAACATCAATTATAACAAAATATTGTGTTCTATAAATCTTAACTCTGAAGCTATTAGCTTAGTATTTAAGATACTGTTTTGATAGGATAATGTACGCTTACCATCATATTATTATTCCGTAGATCAGCGGTAAGTTTGAGGGCTTATAAGCTACAACATGGATTTCGATAACCATGGCGGTCAGATCACAGGTAACCCATTCTGTACTGAACAAAAAACAAACAAATACCATTTCAGTAGTCCCTCTAACAGAATCCAAATGTTATATTTACATTACAATCACTGAGCCAGACTAGCGAGAAATATAAATCATTACTTCATTTATTTTGTCTGTAATAGCCCAAGAGTTGGCGGTGGGTGGTGATGGCTAGCTGCCTTCCCTCTAGTCTTACACTGCTAAATTAGGGACGGCTAGCGTGTAGCTAACAAACTGACATCACAGTACGTATGTTCATAACGTATATGCGTTTCTTGCTAATCCCCGGTCCTTTATTTTCATGACACATACATGTGTATTTCTAATCTCTGGTTCTGTTCATTCATGACGTATACACGTGTATTTCTAATCCCTGGTTCTGTTCATTCATAACGTATATACGTGTATTCGTAACCACTGGTTCTATATGCTCATAACGTATACAGTGTATTTCTAATCCCTGATCATGTAAGTTCATAATGTATATTTGTGTGTTTCTAAACCCTGTTTATGTAAGTTCCTAATGTATATTTGTGTGTTTCTAATCCCTGTTTATGTGTTCATAATGTATATTTATAGATTTGTAATGAGTCCACATTTTCTTGTTGTTTCTTTATTTTGTCGAGAGGATGCCAAGGCCGTTTCTAAGACTTTTGCACGCTGTTTGAAAGATGGCCAAGTTTTTAGCTATTACTGGAAATATAGTAATCCAAATTCCACAGTTTAACATGATTCCAACTTTTGGCTTTTGTTTAGAATGTCGACTTAATGTGCTCAAACAGAAGGAGTATATGCATGCATAGACACCCATTATATGTTGAAATCATTTGGTTCAGTAGCGACCTCTACTGATCAGTGAGTAACTACTTTTTTTTTATGGAGACTCTGTTCGTTATTGACTTCACAGTTAAGATCTCAAAATAAATTGCATCAATACCAATTTTCTGTTTAACTCATTATATCGTCAACCTACAAAAACCTTTGATTTGTTGAGACAGTAAGTCACTGCTTTAGATTTCCAATGTGTTCGAACTATTACAAACACAAAATAATGTTTATTTCTCTGAACAAATAAAGCCACATTAGGCTATCTGTTGTGTCCACCGCGGAGAATCGAACCCCGAATTTTAGCGTTGTAAGTTTGTAAACTTACGGAAAGTAATAAGGTTCTGCTGCAAACATGGGCGTCCGCGGGGGAGGGGCAAGAGGGGAACTTGCCCCCTCCCTGGACAGTGAAAAACATAATTCTTTGTTTATTTATTCAGCATATGTACAGTATTTGATGTTTTTATTCAATTCACAATTTAACACTACTTTGCCCACCCCCCGGAAAAATGTCTGCGGACGCCCATGGCTGCATAATGAGAAAAGTCGTTTTGAATTTTATGGACCCCCTAAAGTACGTAAGAAAAAATGTCCATCAAGAACATTTTATTTTTTCAAGTATCCAACTTAAAGTTCCCCGCTGGGTCAATAGTAAAATATGGGGGTTCAATTCCCCGCTGTTCTATAGCATTACATTAAGAAAGTAACAACTAATGAATTATTCATTAGCAAGTTGTTAATTTATTGAATGTTTATACTAATAAAGACTCTACTTTAGAGGTTAATTTTGAACTATTTCATGAAATTCCAAATTTGAAGTTTCATAGTAAAGGTTTGGTTTGTTTGTTTGTAGTTATGCACAAAACTACACAATGAACTATCTGTGCTCTGCCCACCATGGGTATCGAAACCCGGTTTCTAGCGTTGTATCTCCGCAGACATACCGCTGTGCCACTGGGGGGGGGGGGAGCATAGTTAAGCTATTGGCTAGTTTTAATAGAATTTTTATCCTTTAAAAGAAACAATTCCATTAATTATTGAACTAATTTACAATATTAATTCTGTGTTCGAAAATATGTTTATGAAATTAATTAATTTTGCTACCAAAAAGCTATTTTCTGTTGTTGTTTAATATCGTTTTATTTATTTTCATAAAGTACAATGATGGAAGAAAGTCCGGAATATCTTATGCCACTTCAATAATAACTGAAGTTATCAATAACAACGGATAGTTATGTACATTCCTTGTATATTTTTTGAATTTCGCTCAAAAATACTCGAGGGCTATCTACGTTAGCCGTCCCAAATTTCGAAGTTGTAGATTAGAGGGAAAGCAACTAGTCAACACCACCTACCACAAACTCTTGGGTTACTCTTTATACCAACGAAAGGTGGGATTGACTGTCACATTATAAAGCCCCCCCCGACATGCATCTATCTATACGGATGGAGTTGATTGAAGGTGTCCTTAGCGCCCTCGGGAGCATGACAATACTGGAGGGGAACAAGTGAGCAAGAAATCATACCGTGTGTTTCCCCTCAACGTTGGCTTATATTTAAACTTAGCAAGTTATATATATGCATCGTGCATTTAATATCTCAAGCACTTGTCAATTCCTGCACGAGGAAGTTGATAACATCAAGAAATTATTGAGCAACGGTTTTCCAATCTACTTGGTAGATAGGATAATTTATGGTTCTTTGAGCAAAACTTCATAATATATGAAGTTTATAAATATTTAATAGCTATAATGTTTCTTTATACTGGCAAACACGCTTTGTATTAAACAAAAAACAGTTGTGTTCTCCCTCTTAGCAATAAATTTACGGACTTACAATGCTAAGATCTGGGGTTCAATTCTTCGTGGTTGACAGAGTGCGGGTAGCTCATTGCGTAACTTTGCACTAAGAAAGAAACAACAACTGAATTTATAATGATGCCTCAGCAAATTGTTATTTATTTAATGTTTTTGAATGATTATACTAATAACTACTATATTTTAACGGATAGTTTTGAATTATTTGATGAGATTCCAAGTAACACCAAGTAGTTCTTGAGCAATGGCTTTCCTATCTACTTGGTAGATAGAATAATTTATGTCTATTTGAACAAAACTTCATAATATATGAAGTTTATAAATATTTAATATATATATATAGTTTTGTCTTATGTTGATAAGCACGCTTTATATAAAAACAAAACAGAGAACACCTGCTCATATAAGTAAGCCAGGATGTCGTTTGCAGAATTATTTCATAATATCTTCACTGCAGACATGAAATGTGGTTTATCAATTTATCTACCCCAAGATAGTTTGATGTAAAATATTATTGTTATCAATTTGTATTATTATTGTTATGCAGTTGAAATATCTATCATTTTAGTTTAGGAAAGATATAAATAAAAATTATATTATTCAAGTTACCCAAATAGACTTATAACACTTTCAAAATGATACAAATAGGCAGGTTCAGAGTAACTTAATAGAGTGGTACTTTGTGTAATTACCAGCCTATAGTTCTATCACCTTCTTTCAGCTGCATGTTACACACTACTTTTGTTTTCCAACAACAAGTTATTACACCACGTAAACTTAAACCTACAAATGAGAATTGAAGATACTTTCTTATATAAAAAAGCAGTAACTTTCTAGATTGTATATGGGTCTGGTAATCTGCCTGTCGCAGGTTCGAATCCCGTCACCAAACTTGCTCGCTCTTTCAGTAGTGGCGGCTTTATAATGTGACAGTCAATCCCACCTTTCGTTGGTATAAAGAGTAACCCAAGAGTTTGTGGTAGGTGGTGTTGACTAGTTGCCTTCCCTCTAATCTACAACTTCGAAATTTGTGACGGCTAACGTAGATAGCCCTCGAGTATTTTTGAGCGAAATTCAAAAAATATACAAGGAATGTACATAAATATTCATGTATGTGAATTCCTGCTTATATACCTTGAAAGTAGTGAATCCTGAATACCAGAGTCGAGCCCTCAAACTGTGGAAAACCTGATTTCAAATGCCTATTGATAAAACATAAATTATCATTCTAGCATGATACATTTTATAGCGCAGACAGCCTAACGAATTTTGAGGGTTGCTACCTGAATGGATTGATCATTTTCTAAATCTAGACCGTTTCCGTTAGTCCGTTATGTGCGTATTTATATATAGACAGTTGAAATAAGAGATTTGACAGTTTTATGGGGACAGTTCATAATGCCTTTTATTCATTTTTCAGTGTCCAAGAAGCAGACGACATAGTCATCATGTGTAAACCATGTTAACGTTCACACAAAGATGATTTAAATTTTAAAAGTCTATATAATCTGCTGGTCAGCGGAACGTATAATGTCAGTAAACAATACTGATCTGGGTAATTTTTATTGTTCCAACAAGTAGAGTTTTCGTATATGTTAAATTGAAGTAAAACCTCTTATATTTACTCGTGGTTCATAACTCTTTCTAGTAGTCCTTGATCTACAATTTATCAAAATCGACTGGAATATCAAATGAACAAGATTTAGTAACCATCGCTCCAATTATGCATAAAAACTTTCTGTGTGCCACTGTTTTTACCAAATTGTTTTGAAATTTCCTTTCGTGAAGCCTGATAATAGATAATAGCTATTTTTATAGGTATTTGTTGTCTCGCAGACGGTCTGAATAGCTCTTTATTGAGCGAAAAGCGTTGTCAGCAATGGATATTGCAACCATGGTTCTACAGACTCAAATTCGTTGATCATGGATAACTTGAATCCTCTGCCAAAAGTAATGGTGCCTAATGATGCTGCTGCACAGAGTATATATAGTTCACCTTTGGTTCTACAGACTCGAATTCGTTGATCATGGGTAACTTGAGTTCTCTGCCAAAAGTAATGGTGCCTAATGATGCTGCTGCACAGAGTATATATAGTTCATCTTTGGTTCTACAGACACGAATTCGTTGATCATGGGTAACTTGAGTCCTCTGCCAAACGTAATGGTGCCTAATGATGATGCTGCACAGAGTATATATAGTTCATCTTTGGTTCTACAGACACGAATTCGTTGATCATGGGTAACTTGAGTCCTCTGCCAAACGTAATGGTGCCCAATGATGCTGCTGCACAGAGTATATATATAGTTCACCTTTGGTTCTACAGACACGAATTCGTTGATCATAGGTAACTAACATGACTCATTTGTACTGGACTTAACGCTATTTATATACACTCTTCTTCTTCTTGTGGGTCTGAATAAAGAATGTAGTGTTAACAAATATAATAGATCTAATACTTATATCTCATGACAATTATTACTTGTAATAAAGCTTCGTCAGCTTAGAAAAGATGCTCTTCATTTTTCATGAAAATCCCCAGGGGACTGAATAAAGAAGGTAGTGTTAAAAATATAACAAGCTTAATACTGATGTTTATGAAAGTATAATTAAATGTACCATTGTTTTATATTTACATGCTTTATTTAATAACCATTTACAATACAGCCATATAAACTGACCAAAGCAGAATGTTTCCAATAAAATTTTTAACGGTTATGTAAGTGAAGTTCAAGAGGTTATGCGTTTTGTTTGTGCTACTCTTGTTTGTTTTTGAAGTTAAGCACATAGATACACAATGGGCTATCTGTGTTCTGCCCACCATGGGTATCGAAACCTAGTTTCTAGCGTTATAAGTCTGCAGGCATATCGCTATGCCACGGGGGGGGGGCTACGCTTGTAATAATAAATATAGAGAATTTTCTCATTTTGTTTGAAGTTATACAAACTCTGTCTAAACCTATTCATCAGATGTATACACCTTCGTGTTGACACAGGGAGTCCATTACTGTGGTCGGTTCATCAGCTGTAATCACCTTCGTGTTGACACAGGGTGTCCATTACTGTGGTCGGTTCATCAACTCTAATCACCTTCGTGTTGACACATGGTGTCTATTACTGTGGTCGGTTCACCAGCTGTATGCACCTTTGTTTTGACATATGATGTCCATTACTGTGGCCGGTTCATCAGCTGTAATCACCATCGTGTTGACACATGGTGTCCATTACTGTGGCCGGTTCATCAGCTGTATGTACCTTCGTGTTGACACATGATGTCCATTACTGTGGCTGTCCATCTATGCTAACAAAACTTGCTTAATGTGCGTTTTATCAGAGTGAGTTTTAGTAAAATGCTTCAGGGGGCTTAATATCATAAACCTTGAGTGAATAGAACTTTTGTCCATTAATGACCTTCATTACTTGTCAATAACAAGATAAAAATGTATAATATCCTGAAAATTACATGTAAATGATGTTACACGTAAACTGCTGGTGATTGGTGGCGGCCATTAATAAACTCTAAAGGTTTATAGTTTTAATTGTCCGAATTTTAGAACAAAACTTGATTCAAGTCTCACCAAATAACACCAGACGTTATTTATCTGTAGTATTTTACACTCCTGTTTTAGTTCGTCAATCCAGAGAGTTTTGTTTGTTTGTTTTTTAAACCAAAAGATCGACATATGCGAGAAATTTCTACGAAGATTACCGTAACTTGTTACGGTCATTGAGGCATTGCTTATTTAATATGACAATATTTTGGGGGCATTTTATAGCTTGAATCTCCGGTTGAGTCATTTCTTTGTAGCCACAGTTTTAAGGTTTTATTTTAGCCGCATATATGTATGGTCTAATTGACAAGATCAAGATAGAAATATTACCAAATGCTTCTTTCAAGTTGCGGAAAGAAGACTATTTACATGAGCTACTTCTTGTTCAGCACGTTATAACCTAACAGAAAGTCAGAAGATTATATATATTTGTTCTTATACCTAGGCTAACACTATACCTGAAACCAAATAAAAACTAAACTAAATTTATTTTTACCTATACTTTAAAGTACAGTAAGTTTCCGTATCAAATTTCAACAACTCTGTTGTACGGCAATAAAACTAAAATACATTAGAAAACCAGAATTCTCCAGTTAAGCTAATTATATTTAGATAATAAAATCCTTGGTATTAACTCGATATTCTACTAAAGTTGATAACATAACTTATTCTGTATGTTATGGCAACTTCAAATGTGCGTCCTCCCCCAGGTGGTTCAATGGTAAGTCTGAGGGCTTATGACATTAAAAATCGGGTTTTCAATACCCGCTGTGCGCAAAGTACAACTAGCTCATTATATAGCTTTATGTTTAATAACAAATAAAGTACGAGTTCTTAAAACAATATACATAATTACATACAATATCACGTATTTTTGTTTTGATTTCGTTTTTTTAGAACAAAAAAAGAATTTGATACAAAGTGTTGTTCACTTCCGAAAATAGCAGTGGGGCTAATAAGTAATGCAATCAAAAATGTTGTCAAAATACCTATTACGTGTAGACTTACTAGAATAACGTAATTAAAATAGTAATAACAAAATATCATATACGCAAATGTTGGTTGTTAATTTCGTTAAAGATAATCAGAACAGTCATACGATTTATTATATTTTGAAACAATTATCACAACAAAAGTATGTGCCTGCCAGCTTTGTTTTGTGTGACGTGACGTAGCTTTCTACAACCATTTCAAGAAAATTGGTTCATGAGGGAAAGTTAAAATACAAAACACCACTACGGGTCGGGAAATAATAGATCAATAAAAAAAATCGATACCCATGTTTCATGATTAGTTTTGAAAGAATAATGTACGAGTCTCTTGAATAAATTTAGTAGGGGGCAATAGAAAATTAGTGTAACATCGTTTGTCTAAACACGCTTAAAATAAATTCAGTTTTTTTTACAAGTTTTACACGTTTTTAGGCAAGTCAGTCGTACTTTTGCTCTGATAAATATTTTCTGTGGGAGCAAGACTGATACAACTGTTCAGTTTGAAAACTTGCCACACTTGTAACCAGTAAAAGGAAAGTAACTAAGATTTTGACAAAGATATGTTATCTGTATTAACTAAAGAAAAGATATTGATTTCAGTGAGACCCATTATTGCAACAAGATCTGTAAGGCAAAAATAGAACAAACATTAGCTTTGTGCTTTTTTGTAAACTATTACATCTATTTAAGTCAAACTATTACATCTATTTAAGTCAAACTATTACATCTACTTAAGTCAAACTATTACATCTACTTAAGTCCAACTATTACATCTACTTTAAGTCAAACTATTACATCTACTTAAGTCCAACTATTACATCTACTTAAGTCAAACTATTACATCTACTTAAGTCAAACTATCACATCTACTTAAGTCAAACTATTACATCAACTTAAGTCCAACTGAAGAGTGTTGTTGTAGATTTATATTTCTTCTTTATAAAACTGCGAAAAATGCAAAGAATTGCACATTTTGTTATGCGATCATGCCTACACTTTAAAAGAAAATGTTGTCGAGAAACTTGTAATTCGTTTACACATATACTATAAAACAATAATTAAAGCTTGACCCAAGTTATAAGATTTTCAGTCGATTAAGACATTCTAAGTATCGTCGACTTTTCAATACTATTAGGTGACAACTAGAAACAGTGAGAATTAATTCAAAATAAGGAAAATATGCGCATTTAAAAATATCCACTAAATCATAACATGAAAGAAGCTGTACGCAGGAATACGCAGAGTAGCAATTTACAATTTAATTTATTATGAATCCATAAGTTAACAAGGGTGTGCGTGATGAATTAAACGAAACATAAAAATATACTGCTTTGAAAAATGAGAGAATTTTTTACTATTTCGTATGCAAGTTGTTTGTTGACAAGGTAGCAAATAATCTTAGTTATTATAAGACCCCTCCTTGGTGACTCAGTATTTATAACACGGGCCCGGCATGGCCAGGTGGTTAGTGCGCTCGGCTCGCAATCTGAGGGTCGTGGGTTCGAATCCCCGTCACACCAAACATGCTCTCCCTTTCAGCCGTGGGGCGTTATAATGTGTTGTCAATCCCACTATTTGTTGGTAAAAGAGTAACCCAAGAGTTGGCGGTGAGTGGTGATGACTAGCTGCATTCCGTCTAGTCTTACAC
>NW_013665909.1:64754-68500 GCF_000517525.1 Limulus polyphemus
GTTATAATGTGTTTGTCAATCCCACTATTTGTTGGTAAAAGAGTAACCCAAGAGTTGGCGGTGAGTGGTGATGACTAGCTGCATTCCGTCTAGTCTTACACTGCTAAATTAGGGATAGTCCTCGTGTAGCTTTGCGCGAAATTCAAAACAAACAAACAATTTATAACACAAGAATTATAGCTTTGTGCTAAAAAACACCGAGTACAACATTTTTTGTTTGTGATATAGTACAAGTAAACCATTTGTTATCAAATTCGGTTATTAAGTTTCTAAAATTGTTAAGTTAGGAACTAATATTCAGGGCTGTAGATCAATTTGCACAATGACGCCCACGTGATGAATATTTCTTAATTAAATAGTACTAATAGTACTTCAAACCTTATTATGAATAAAACAAAAAAATCAAATTTCGTGAACTAATATATCATTTCTGAGTTTGTTTTATGTGGCCCTTTTAAATCTTAAATAACAACAAAGTACCACTTTTACAACGGATGTAAGAAAAAAAGTCACAATTTGAAAATTTGTGTTGATAATTTTTTGAATTCATAGAAGTTAAATTATTGAATTATTCTGCTCATTCATGGGATGATTGACCTCAAATATGCCTGAAAACTGCACTTAACTCTGCATTATATATAAATACTCTTGTCAAGTTAACAGACTGTTTGTAGAGTGCTGTTTGATCAAAAAGTATGACACTGTGAATCTTAATGAAGAAATCCTTAGATTAGATTATGTGTTAGTAAATTCATTATATAATGTACGAAATGTAAGAGGAGCAATCCAGGATCGTAATCCGGATTGATCTCATGTGAGATCAGGTTGTGCACCACGTTCCTCAGGTCAGATGTAAAACCATGTTCTTCAGGTAGTGGTAAGCCAGGCGAGTAATCTTGTTCCTAATTTACTTTTTTGTATACATCTCCTTGTACAACAGTTATGTACGTTGTGTTATTAATATGTATATGTCATGTACTTTTCATATAATGTTACATATCATGCATCATGCCATTATTGCAATAAATAACTTTAAAATGTTTGTTGTATTACTTTACATTGTATTTGGGTACTAAAAAATTTGTGACTTTTTTCCTCGCCAAAATTGTGACTTTTTTTCAAATGATTAAATTTCCGGCCACCTTCACAACAAGCAGGAAATGGGTAGTCAGTTGTAACTGCCGACAAACTAAGTTACGGTTTAATTTCGTGCATCACACTCTCTCTTTTCAGCGTCTTATTTACTAATGCACGAAACACAAAAGACAAAAAATCACTTAATCGAACAGCTTTAGTCTTGTTTTTTTGGAGCTTCTCCTTCATAATGGACAGTTTTCAACATTTTATAAATGGACGTGAATGCGTAATTCATTCAAGATACCAAAGAACAAAAATTTGTCTGTTTCGATTCAATAAAGTCAGCATATAACTTTCTGCAAACAGTTTTTGTTTGAAACAATTTAAATCGGCAAATAATCAAACTGAGACAGACTTTTCTAAACAAACCAGCGGAATCAGATAATTCAATATGTTGGCACAGAAAGTCGTCCAAATGTCCACACATAACGTTGGAATATTGCAGTTAAATTTTGTATTTTCGACTAGCTGACGTGTCTCTCACCACTTGACGCATTTGTTGACTTCCAAATCCCCGTTTAACGAAGAACGTTTTGCTCGTACGGGTTTAGGTATAATTGTTTGTCGTTAAGCGTAAAACTACACAACGGGCTATCTGTGTTGTGCCCACCACTGGTATCGAAACCCGGTTTTTAGCATTATAAGCCTTCAGACTCACCGCTAGGCCACTCTGGGGAGGGGGCAGTTTAGGACAGTTAATAATTTTAAAAAGGTTAAAATATTGGCAAATTAAACTTTGTTTAATATCAACACCGTCTACCGCCAACTCTTGATTTACTCTTAATCAAGAAGTAGTGGAATTAACTATCACATTATAGCGGCCCCACAGCTGAAAGGGCGAGCATTTTTGGGTTTCGATCTCACGACCCGCAGATTACGAGTCGATCGCCTTAACCATTAGGTCATACTAAGCCTAATTTGAATGAAGAAACATCAAAACGAACTGTACTTAACGATCCAAAATAGAGAATATACCTGTTTTAATGTTCTGTGTTGCTTTTTAAACGCTCACTTTAGATTTATTTCTTTTTTCTTTAAGCCCCCCCCCCATGGTTCAAGGGTGGGCAAAGCACAGACAGCCCATTGTGTAACTTTGTTCTAACTACAAACAAACAACAAAAGCTTTAAAAATATGTAAAGTTAAGACATGTGATCTTACACAAGACCACTGAAAACAGCAAATACATACAATTTCATACAGTAACATAAAAAATAGTTAATAAAGAGTGATTCAACTCATAAGAATTATTGCAAATAAGTGCAGTTCATATTATGAAAGTACACTTTATAAAAAACATCATTATAAGCGAAAAAGCCGATAAATAAAAAGAAACTCCGTGACTAAAGTTCGAACCTAGGACCTGTGACTAAAGAAACAATACTCTATCTAACGCAGCTATTCCAGAGTAAAAACCGCCTATCTTTCCCCTCAATCGTAAGGCTTTTAATTATGAGTATGTAACTTTATACTACTTTGTGTTGTTGTGGTCAGGCAGGTAATGGGTTGATTTATCACCACTCAACCAAGAGTATAACTTGACTCTCGGATTCTCCTTTCACTTATCAGCTTTTTCGCTTACAATAACGTTTCTTAGAAAGTGTACTTTCATTGATTCATAATATTAATTTCACACAGTAAGAAGCAAAGGTACCCGTCCCCAGTGATGGTAAACGTTTAAGTTAATCTATCAATTTAAGTTATTTCATGGACTTTAAAAAGTTAATTGTTTTGCACTCTTGAGCTACTTATACTGCCCACCGCGAAAAGTAATTGTTGAGCATTTCAGTCATGTTAAGAACCACTCAACAATAACATACGGTTAATATACATTTTTATTCTTCAAGTTATGTCACATTTTGAAATATGAATGATAGTGTGATTAATTCCTAACAATGTAGTGTAGCATATCCTGCTTGCGAAATAAAGTTAGGGATCAACATATCCATGCCTATTCTCCCATCATTTCAAAAGTGAATGTTGAGCTTTGCCTGCGTACGCAGCTTTATGCAGCGCACGAAGCGGCTGCCGTAAACGAGACAGACGAACACTCAGGCAGACACCACGGTTAAAAAATATATAGATAATAGTGGTAAGTCAAGCCACTAATTGTCTGATCACAACACTATAAATTAGTATGAGCTTTGATATTCAAAGTTAAGCCTTGTGAGTGAGGGGAAAGGGGAACAGCTTGTATCACTAAGCACGGTATTGCTTAATATGTAGGGATGTGCCAGGAAAAAATGGCTATCCCATATCATGTATTGCTCATCCTAGTCTAAAATCGCTCTTATAACAATCTAAGATACTTTTATAAACACCCAACTTGGGTTTTCGAAATCTATTAAGACCTTCAGTTTAGCCAAAAAACATCGCTAAGGTAGAGAACCGGCGAGTAGCATAACAGTCAAATGTTCTGCTGAATATTTTGATTCTGGCGTCGGAAGGGCTAGCTCACCAATGCTTGCAGCTGTTGCGATGATTTACACATCAAAATGTTGCATTTTAACTTGGGGAGTGCAGAAGCAGTATAACATTTCACTAACTTTAACACATGATGTCCATCATGTAATGAATTTGTTATTATATATTTATTTTAATATCATCGTTT
>NW_013665909.1:69500-87082 GCF_000517525.1 Limulus polyphemus
CTTTTACTTAACTACTAAATCCAAAGTACAATTCAACTACTAAATTTAAATTGTCAGTTAATGCAATTTTAGGCTATTTGAAATTCTAATACGTAACAATCAAGACAACTCATACGCCAGGCTAAAACTGTTGCCTTCATAGCGACTGTCATTCATTATAAAATATTCATTGGTAATGTTTAAAAAAGAGAGAAGAGGGGAAACAAGTAATAAAAAGCTGGAAAAAAGGATGATGTAGGGACGACAATGTTAAAAAGTATAGAATCAAGGTAGGGATGAATACTCAAAACCATACAAAAATCCCCCTGTAAGTATAAGTAGCCACTGAGACAATGTTACACGCTTATGGGAATTAGCCATTGCAAGACTTTATAGTATTATTCGGTTTAAATGCTTTTATTTAAACCTGAGTTCATGTAAATGAAAGGAATTCAACATTTAGTTGTAGACAAAAGTTTTTGTTGGAGATATTTGGCTACTTATGTAGGGATTTTTGTATGGTTTTGTGTATTCATCCCTACCTTGTTTCTGTACGTTTTGGCATTGCCATTCCTACACCATCTTCATTTTTGAAATTATTTTTATTACGTGTTCTTAGATATCTCGGTTGGACAGAACATTGGCACTTTTAGCCAAAGGTCCTGGGTTCAAGCTCCAGTTTTGGAGTTTCTTTTCAATTATCGGCTTTATCGCTTACAGTAACGTTCATCAACAGCGTTTGATCCTACTAACGTAAAACTAGTTACTATAAAATGGTCCTACTTATATAGAATTATTAAATACAACAAAGTAGGACACGTTTCATATACTAGCATTGAAAAGAGTTAACACAGTAAGATTTAGAGATCTTCAAATATTAAGAACTGACATCTTTTAACAATACACTTGTAATCATTGGCTTCACTTTTGACATTTTGGTGTTATATAAAAAAAAAGATAGTAGTAATCTAAGCTTCAACTTTTTAACTTCAGATCAATTCACAATACTGTGATGATACTAGTGAGATTTTAACTTGGATTAAGTTATTTTAAAAAAAATATAATAGAATATTTAGTCAAATAAAAAACGAAAGCTGTAAATCTGGGTATGCTTAATTTTATTACAAAATAGTTTGATAAACTTAGTAGCACAAATAATCAATATGTATTCAACAACAAACACTGAAATCAAGTATTGCTTTCAAAAATGGAATTAAAATTCGTCAAACTTAATACAAGAACTGTAGCAACATCAAGACGAAATAACGATATATGCGATTATTTTCATGTTTTTTAAAATTACATCCTCAGAAATATCTTGAATCACAACAAATATAAACTTACATTATTACTTACTGTACTCTCATACTTTTGGTATTTGTAAATGGAAAGTCACATTAAGGTATGTCACAAGATATTCGGATCTAAATGACAAACAAGGAACTGAAGTTTGTAAACAAAAAAAAAAAGGCTGAAAATCGTCATAGTGAAGAAATAATATTGTGAAAAAAACAACATCGGATTAGATTAAGAACCCCGGAAGCAAAATATATATATACTCAACAAATCCGAATATAATTAATAAATTTATTTATTTTTGTTCGAAATAATGCTCTCGCTGTATCGGATATTTCCTGTTGACACATGCTCTTTAAATATCCAAACTTTCGTATTAAAACTAACACTAGATGAAGACTGGATGAGAGCTGGAACTAGACAGAGGCAGCAAGGAAAACACGCCTCCACACTTTCCACCAATGAAAATACTACAAAATAACTTCTCTGTATTTTCCTCCAAGCAGCTGCAGTCAAATAATACCAGAATTGTAACAGTCTTCAACAACTGGTTTAAAGGAATCAAGATCGGACAGTAATAATCAGCGAATGTTTGGAAATATTACATGAACTTAGAATATTGAAGAAATAAAGTTATAAGTGTGTGGGTTTGACGTTTAACAATATCAAATACTTAAGGATAGGATCAGTTGAACGGGTAAAGGTAAAGCTATTATTTTGAAGTTATACAATGCACCTATTATATACCTCATTTTTCTGAAAGATTACAAAACCAACACGATGTAAAATATGCCGTGATACACATACACGTGTATGTGTATCAATCAACAGAAAGTTTCAAATCAGAAAGGCCGATAACAATATGTTAACTTTGAAAAACTAACCTGATATATGGAAGTATGAAAAGAAAAGGGAGAACTAGTGAAAGACATCAATAATAATAAAGGGCTGTAAAAGGCAATCTCCTGGAATTTCTTCAATTGTTATTTTTGGTACACCACATACATGTACTTCTCACCAGTGTTAGCAATGCTGGGGTTGCAGAAAAAGCAGACTGTTCCAACACATACTTTTAGGAAATTTTAACTCAGCTAAACTGTGCTGATACATAAGTTGAATATATTTTCTTCTCTTATTAACTACCAGTTGACACATTATTTGTGCTGACATTCAATAAAATTTTCTATTTTGAAGTTGACCTTATGTAAGTTTTCTTTTTTCTCAACGGAAGCATTGCTTTCTACATATACATATATATATATATCTACCCAATAAGTGAAAAACAAAATATATCTAATTTCGGATTTTCAAATGTGATTTACTGTTTAACAGTTTCAAACAATCCTGTGTCTCACTTTCTGATGACGAAAACTGAAATTGAACAAACAACTATTAGTCTCGTGCCAAATCTTTCAAAATGTCGAAAGGCTTCTTCAAATAACTGACTTACAAACATTTCATTAAACTCTCGTAGAACTTCATTATTTTAAAAACACAGTTATTTCAAGTCGTGGCTGTTTTTCATGTCATTCTTTGATAAATGACTTCACCATTTCTTTCACCATGTACAACCTTTTATATCCCTTATATCCTATCACCCGTTTAGCCCACGAACAACATAAAGGTTAAAAAAATTTCAGTTGAGGTTTTTAGTAGTGCTTCACACTATCAAACTTCTGGTCTTACTTCAGACACTAAATGTGTTCCTTAATCTGGCACTTTTGTTCACTTTACTTCAATGAACTGAATCGAGAGACATCTATATTTTCAGTTTTTGTGATACGACGTTCTGTGAGTAGCACACATATTTCATTAAAAACAGGATTCGTATTATTAATCAGATTAATCTGTCAACTACACAAAAGTGCTACTTCTGTTAAAATAGAATATATGTGAAAATGATTCAGTTAATCATAATTTTTTCTTATGACACATCTAATTTCTGGTAACGTTGCATAAGCATATCTCGTGGACATCTTTACCTGACAGTATTAGATGTTTGAATATTTCACTCTATATCTGCCTGGTAAGATGTTCCCGAGAATCTGTTACTTGAAAATCCGTCTCGTGCGTTGTGATAACATTCCACACCATGGTGTAATTAATCTGTATGATGAAAAGTCAGCACGGTCATTTGCAGCTGTATACTGTTCTTACAATCCTCTGGGCCTACAGCTTCGTCTCGTTTGGATTCATAGATCTTATCTGCATCACAATGCGCAAATGAATATGTGTGTATTAAAATAGCTGAATTTTCCGTATTTTTTATAACTTCTGTGTAATACGTAAACATTCTATTTCATATTAAGCGCGAAACTTATAGGTGAGTAACTACGCAATTCAGATTTTAACAAATAATAATAAGAAAAAAAAACATTTCCGTAAAGTTGCATTTTTAACATTCTGTCAAAGAAAGGCTGCAGGCAACAATGAGATAATTTGACTATATTTTAGTGTTTCAGATAAGAACATGGTAAAAATATAATAAAAGATTAATAACAGTGACAATAATATTAATAATAAATAAAAAGTTAAAGCTTTTACCATAGTTTAAGTTACAACTATTTGCATAACTTGAGTAACAAACTTTTAGAATTAATTTCCTTCCTTAGCTGATAGAAACTAGTTACGTGAAACGCCGTCTGGACACCTTAAAGACTAATAATAAAATTTTTACACATGAAATAACTAAAGTTATTTACATGTTTATTTTGTATAATTTTCCCCAAAATAAAGCTAAGATATTGTAACACAAGCTGTCTTGATATTAAAAAGTTAAAACAATGTTTTCGTACTTAGCATTGTATAAATGATAATTCTTATTCAACAATCATGCGTGAAACACGTACATCTTCTCAATATAAAGTATAATTCTTATAAATTTTATCTGGTACGTAACCTGCTGATACCAAAATGTCCAAAATAAATGTTTAAATATCTCTGACGATAAGCTTTTACACCTTTAAAAATTATTAGCATTACAATTTATTTTTTGAATATTGTGCAACATTGTTTTCCAAATATTTTTCTTTTCATTTCAGAATATTTTCAAGCTTTGGTAGCACAACGTACCATTTGAAGTCTTGCTCTTGAGAAAATCATTTTACTCTTTAAAACTCTCACAGTTAATACACACCCATACAAATACAAGTAAAGACGATGTACACCAACCACGCCAGAAGGAAAACTCATCAGTTTCACAGCAGGTGGCGTGTAAGTATAACCAGATGGCAGACCTTTTCGTACATGTATTTTATACGTGAAATCACTGCTTATTTTTACTCACATCAAATGCGAATACAACAAATATGAATACTTGTTTATTAGTTCGCACAGTGGTATATCTGCGGACTTATACCTCTAGAAACAGGGTTTCAATACCCATGGTGGGCAGAGCACAGATAACACTTTGTGTAGCTTTGTGTTTAACAACAAACAACAACAATTACTGGTTCGCCAGTTCTTGTAGATGATGGTAAAGTTAGTTAGAATAAAAAATAATAATGAATAATTGATGTTAAATAGAAAATATATAAATAATATTGTGTTATTAATCCTTACATTAAAAATCTAATCAATAAATTACTTAAATAAACGTGATAATAACTACAATTAACATACTTAATCTAGTTCACACCATAACAGTAGCACTTCATCGAAGTTGATAATATAATATAATACGATAATCAACATACGAGAAGTTGAAAAGAACAACAAATCTATACCATTTACTTCTGTTACGTGCACACCTAAATCGTACCGTTTATAATAACCTTGGAAATACCATTTACTTCTGTTACGTGCACACCTAACTCGTACCGTTTATAATAACCTTGGAAATACCATTTACTTCTGTTACGTGCACACCTAAATCGTACCGTTTATAATAACCTTGGAAATACCATTTACTTCTGTTACGTGCACACCTAAATCGTACCGTTTATAATTACCTTGGAAATTTACCTTTATGCTGATAATAACTCTTCGTTAACTTATTTATCTGGATTTTTGAATTATTAACAATTTAAATCAAAATTTTGTCTGATCGTTTGAAAATTTTATAAGAAGTATACACTCCGCGAAGTGCTAAGCTCATTTAGAGAACACAAGAATATGCGTTCTTAGCACATCATATGTTACTTCTTCTCACATAGAGAAAACGCAAAAATAATGGTAATTATTTCATCGTGTGTCACTCCTCCTTACAGGGAGAAAGGACAAGAACATAGGTACTTAGAGCATTGTATGTCACTGTTCCTCACATGGACAGAACACAAGAGCAAGGGTGTTTATGTATCGTATGTCACTGTTCCTCACATGGACAGAACACAAGAGCAAGGGTGTTTATGTATCCTATGTCACTTCTCCTCACATGGAGAGAACGAACACAAGAATAAGCTTACTTAGAGCATCATACGTCACTCCTGTAATAACAGAATAGCGCACTTGGTGCATTGTCACTAAGTGCGCTATTCCTATAAATTGTCGCAGATCAGCGTGCCTAATGCATCGTATGCCACTCCCGTAACAACAGAACCGCATACTTAATGCGTCGTATGTCACTACTGTTTTAAACTATCACAGAATAATGTGCTTAGTGCATATTATGTCACTACTGTGATAACAAGACAGCATGCTTAGAGCACAGTATGTCACTACTGTAATAACAGAACGACGTAATTAGAGCACCAAATATCACTACTGTAATAACAGAACGACGTAATTAGAGCACCGAATATCATTACTGTATTAATAATACGTTATACTGTTTCATTTATAGAACTAAAGAATTTTTTGTGAAACAACGAAACAGTAACATTATTCCCACAATAAATTACAATCATTTGATTGGAACAAACGCCAAGCCGTTCTTTAGCACAGTTTCATGTGGTTGTTGCAGCAACGATGACTTAATGTAGTAAAATCATTACCACATGTCCCTTACTGACAACTTTATGCTACAGTAGCAACTAGCATGGCCACTACACATAAGCTTTATTTATTAGCAAAACCACGTATAGCAAAATTATTTAGTCAAGTCTTTCTTTATTGATAACCTGTTATGTTATCAAGGTCATAACGTTAAGTTCTTCTTAAATGGCGACTTTTCTTTATATTAGAGATCATTATGTGACAAAGTGTTATAGTAGGAAGGTAATTACGACAAGTCATTTATAATTGATAAAGTGTTACAGTAGCAAGGCTATTACGTCTAGTTTTTCTTGACTAACTTTTTGTTTAGCAGCAAGGTCATTACGTCAAGTCCTTCTATAGTAGCAAGGTCATTAGTTCAAGCCCATATTTAGTGATAACTTTCTACAGTAGCAAATTCATGAAGTTAAATCCTTTATTGGCAACGTGTTATAGCAACAAGGACATTACGTCACGACCTTCTTTATTGACGTGTTATAATAGCATATCTACTAGGTGAAGTCCTTCTTCACTGACAGCATGTTATAGCAACAAGGACCTTCTTTACTGACGTGTTATAATAGCATATCCATTAGATGAAGTCTTTCTTTACTGACAGCATATTATAGCAACAAGGACATACGTCACGAACTTGTTTACTGACATGTTATAGTACCAAGAAGAATACGCCAAGTCCTTTATTGACAGCGTATTATAATAGCATATCCAACAGGTGAATTTCTTCTTTACTGATAGCGTGTTACAGTAGCATATTCACTAGATGTAGTCCTTCTTTATTGACAGCGTGTTATAGCAGCATATTCAATAGGTAATGTTGTAACACGCTGTCAGTAAAGAAGTAGTAGCATATCACTAGATGTAGTCCTTCTTTATTGACAGCGTGTTATAGCAGCATATTCAATAGGTAATGTACTTCTTTACTGATAGCGTGTTACACCCCTTCGAGTGGAAAATCTAGATAGTGAGTAGTTAGCATCAACGAAAACCACAAACAACTAGGATGCTCCAGAGAACAGAGAATATTACTTCAAAGTAATGATGTGGATATGCTACTGTAACACGCTATCAGTAAAAAAGTACATTACCTTTTGAATATGCTGCTACAACACGCTGTCAATAAAGAAGGACTACATCTAGTGGATATGCTACAAACTATGTATAATCTGAAATGAAAAAGCAAAGTTATAATGGAATACAATTGTTGGTTATTTCTGCATGTTTATACTGCTATAACTTACTCAAAAGTAGTTATCCCTTTTCTCTCACACATTCTGCTTATTATAGTCAGGATTACCATAACTTAGCACTTACAAGAATACTTTACTATACAAACTTTTAATGGTATTGAAAACAATGTCATATAAAATCAAAACAAAAACTACAATTATCACAAGTAAGCAGGGGTGTCACTGGGTGGGAACGTGAGGGCACGGCGTACCTGTACTTTTTTAGCCGGAACACCGTATCGCCACTATTTCGAACAAATCCAACCTATGTAGAAGATTTTGCGTTCCGGCACTTCTTTATTTAGCACTACACCACTGCAGGTAAGGTACACAAAATGTTGATACATTATGCGCAACAGTACGACATACTAAAACGACGAAGACGCACAACGTACTAAAGGGTTTTAAGGTAAACGAAAATTTATCGTGTACTTGTTTAATAGCGATTATTATAATCGTTCGATTATTCGTGACCTTAGCTTTCACTGTAAGTTTCATACAATATTTACAAAGCGAGGACGAGATGTGACTGTTAAACTGTGACACCAATATCAGGTAAGTAAGACTTTAAACTCTCACATTAATACAAAACATGCACATATAATGTAGTGGAAGTAATTACAGAAATATTTAGGGAAAAGAGTGTGGAAGGTTAATAATATGAGAATGACAACGCTTTGTTGTGTGACAGAGAACAGTCACGAGCTGATAGTTTGCATCGTATGTTACTACTGTAATAACTGGTCATAGAAAAGCAAGCTCAGTGAATCGTATTTCAGCATGAAATAAGGTGTTACGCTCTGTGTAAAGCGCAGGACTCACGTCAGTATAAAACCTATAAAATTACAGAAAATGATACTATTCCCAGTAATAGTGGTAGTAGTGTCTATGGTCCAGTCATGGCTCCCAGAAATGAAATAACACACAAGTATTTAAAAATCACATTTTATGATTCTTGTTTCTTTGTTTGTTTGTTTTTTGAATTTCGCGCAAAGCTACACGAGAGCTATCTTCGCTAGCCGCCCTTAATTTAGCAGTGTAAGACTAGAGGGAAGGCAGCTAGTCATCACCACCCACCGCCAACTCTTGGGCTACTCTTTTACCAACGAATAGTGGGATTGACCGAATATTATAACGCCCTCCACGGCTGAAAGGGCGAGCATGTTTGGTGTGACAGGGATTCGAACTCGCGACCCGCAGATTGCGAGTCGAGCGCCCTAACCACCTGGCCATGCCGAGCCATTTTCTGATTCATGATGCCCCATATGTAAACTTGCGCCAAGACTCCATGTTTCAAGAGAAGCCGTATGCAATACTCTGAATAATGGAGACCATTAACGAGAGAGGTGGTCGAAGAAGACAGCATGATTTTTTCGAAAGGGACGTAAAATATCTAAGAGTATGTTCTTTAAGAGATAAATGACGGTCGAGTACATCTCGTGTTAATATTCTTGTCGTAAAAACAAGTGTGAATGTTATCTCAATAATTAGCTGAGAAGAGGAAACCAAAATGTTAAAAAGAAGCATTAGACCACAAAAAGTGAAACAAGAAAAGCTGGAAACGTTTTGCAATAAATACTTGTTTTTTTTTACTTAGAAATGTTCCGGTTGCTTTATTGTAAGCTCGAAGGCTTGTAACGCTAAATCTAGAGATTCTAATTCCAGGAAATCACTTTATTGTAGAACGTTGGAAAATGATTAACAAGTTGCTAGCTTCTGCATACTTAGTGGCTTTACGAATGCTTACCCCTTTGTAATGGGTAATCAGTACAAGTTTTGGGCTACATCTTAGCCAATGGTATTGGTTACGTACGAAAAACTGATGGGACTTGGACTGCTGACAAGTATATTCAAATTCTGATCTATGCCATTCTCTCAGAAACACAACCTATCGGTCAGGGATTCATCTTCAAGCAACACAACGATTCCAAACATACGACAGTTTGACAGTAAAGAGGCCAATGCAAAACTCATAATCATCGTTTGGTCTGCATAAAGTACCTATACAAACATTCATTTGGCTGTATAGGCATATATAAAAACTGACAAAGTAAAAAAAAAGACCAAAAAACTTGTCTGAATTGTGCGGTGTAATACAGAACATTCAGAACAACATTCAGCACACGTACATTGATACACTGTATTGCAGCATGAAAATAATGTGTAAAATATTTGTGCATTGTACAATTTACTCGCGTTTCTTTTGTACTTTTTGTGATAATGTTATGTGTCATTAATAAATTCATCTAGTTCATTACTCGTTGTTTTTGCCTCCTGTTTGTGTGTATTGCTTAATTGTTTCCATTACTGCGTGTTAGGGTGTTTTCACAGATTAACATGTATGTCAACCTTTAACTAAAGTTTGCGTCAATAACTGTTAGCCTGTTAAACAGCTGCCGTTAAGTAACAGGCTTGTACCAAAAGCAAATCGAAAAAGAAAATTGTAGATAAACATCCCAAATAATGAGTGATGTTTCGTAAGTCATCTAGACTCTGAAGAATACATATACTTACACGAGTATCGTCTACAAACGTAAGGATACTTTACCGTTACAGTATATTCTAAATAACGTTTGTTTTACCATAAACCTATACAGTAGACGACCTACGCTGTGTCTGCTGCCAGGATTGAATCCTTAATTTAAGCAATATAAACATTTAAGCTTACCAGAGACGTAAAAGAAACTCACTTTATTTTAAATGGTGAGAAATCGCTTCTTGTCTTCTATTTTTAGTAGTTTAATTATTGCGTATCCCTTTGTAATGCAAGTTACACAATTAACACGAGGTTTAAATGCGAGTTTAACGCACTAAAGGTTAATCGCATTTTATATAAACGATGTTCCAGGTTTCTTCATACCCTTGGAATTAATTCCTCCATTGCCGATCGTATTCATCCTAAAGGCTACGATTACTCAGTGTTCCCTAACAATGCATTTTCCATTGTAGCTTCTGTGAAGGATGGCAAAGTCAGTTTTGGACAACACATCTTGACAATCTTCTCACAAACCATACAGTTTACACAGAGCAAAGATACAAAAATACATGTTTGCATCAGCGTATTCGCCAATTATGTGATCGAAAAACCATTTGCTGACTTAGAGATGTGAATGTGAACTTTATATTCTAGATTATTATATAGTTAACGATACCATGAGGCGTGCCCACCTTCATTGCAATGACATTCTGGGTTCTCTTTCGTAAGTTTATAGCCTTCATTTTACGAATAAAAGCAGTGTTCCATATTAGATTAATGTGTTTAAGAAGTCCTTTTTTTTTTTACTTTCGTTCTACAACGCTTATGTATATCAAAATGTAAATAAAAAATTATAATTTAAGCTCTGTTCCAACGATTATTTACTCGTAAGTATTTTAGAATTAATATTTTGTCTTTCTTGTAACATTTCTTTAGTGCAATGCACAAAGAATAATTACTTAAACTTACATTTCTGTACATCTTCCTGGTATCTCGCTTGTAAAAAAACGCACTTACCGATTTTCTTCTTAGAATGTTTCTTCCCATACCAAAGTATGCATTTATATTTGCTAAGAAACTATCATCCTTTGAGAATTACTTCCACAATTTTTCTCATTCTCCAATTTTAGTATTACCTACGATTTTTAACTTTTTATGGCCTCACAGGACATGATGTGAACAACTACTAAAGAAACTCGGCTTCGAAAATAGCTACCGGCAAAGTTTAAATACCACCGGATATAACTTACTTATGTCAATGTGAAGTCAATAAAGTGACGTGAGATGCAATTTATGGTTTCGTGGGACAATTATTAGATGCAGTGGCTGCAAAGAAGAACAGTGGATTTTAGTGGGAAGTGTAAGGACAAACCACAGATCTGGGAGAATGTTTTTGTTTGTTTGTACAGATCCAGTGTTTAGACGTTTTTTCATTCTTGAAAATGCTTTTGTGTTAAATGATAATTGTTCAAAAGCGACGACCATTTTCTTACATGACAAGACATCGTGTAAGTCTAGTTAGGTTTAGAGAATACTGTAGGCGTCGTTTTTTTGTTGGTTTCAGAGAAAAGTCACACTGGGCTATCTGCTGTGTCCACCGTGGAGAACCAAACACTGGATTTTAGCTTTGTAAGTCCATAAAGTTATCGCTGTCCCACCGAGGGACGGTAGGCGTCGACAAAATATTTTGATGAGTGCGATCCTTATCTATTAAATATACATTGTTAAATTTATCCTGTTCAAATATCATAAATAAGTCAAATAACTTATTACTGATTGAAAATATCATACTTATTATATATACACTATTGTGCATAAATTATAGACCACCATTCACTTTCTTATGGACAAGTTGTCCAGGATATAATATAATAATAATGCCAGTCTAAATACTTTATTTCTTTAACTACCTTCCAAATCGTGTGTTTAGTTTGAATAAATTGTAGAGCATAAGATACAAGAATATTAGAACAGATAACAATTCTGTTTCTATAACTGTGGCACGAACCTTTTATATTGTATAATGATGTGGCTATTTCAAAATGACCGTCTATCATCAAATAGCATTCCATACATATATTGACTTTATATTGCAATAATATCAAAAATATTTCTCTTGATCATCAGAGTTATTATTTGCTTTTGTGAAAAGTAAATATGTTCTTTAGTCTCTGACTAACAAATACAATCTACTTTCAAGTACGTAATAGGGTTCTAAGATGCACATTTTCTGATGAAGTAAAGCACAGAATAATAGATTTTTATAAAGAGAGCTACAGAAAGAGAGCTGCAGAAACGAAAGTATAAAAACTTAAAGTTAAAAAATAATCAAACGATACAACGAAACTGGTACCACTGATGACAAGAGCTGGTCCGAAAGAACATTTAAGCTTTCCAGATCAAATATTATATATGTGATACTTACTTCACTTTGAGACAGACGTTATTCTAAAGAATTTGCACCATAACTTCAAGAAACCACTGTTGTTAAAGTTGATCCTTTTACAATGCGACGCAAGTTGCGCCGAGAAGGGCTGAAAGGATGGATTGTAGTAAGAAAACCCTTTTCCGGAAAGTTAACAAACAGAAGAGACTTGAGTTTGCAAAAAATCCAAAAATGTGAACAACCGTTGTGCGAAAAATAATATTTTATTCTAATGAGTCAAAGTTTGAGTCTTTTGAGACCAACAAAAGCAAGCACGTTGGTTGTAGGAGTGATCAGAGATTAAAGGAAAATTGTTTGTATCCTCCAGTTAAGCAGGGTGGAGGCAGCAAACAACTATGGGCTGTTTAACCACAACTGGATTTGATAATCTCTACCATACTGATGGAGCTCTACGTGGATTATGCTTGATATAAACAAATACCTGTTCACTATGCTGTTTCTTCTGGACGTCGTTTCGTAAGAGAAATCCCACTTATCAGCATCATAACAATCTTAAACATACATCGAATGCAGTAAAACAGTATCCTAATAGAAAAGAAGTGGATGAACCCTTGCATGTTCAGTGTAGCCTTTGCAGAGCCCAGACTTCAATATTGCAGAGTGTGTGCGAAACAATCTTGATCGAGAATACAGCAAAGTCAACCAAAATCAAAGGAGGAACTCTAGGTAACATCAAGATGCTTGGAATTGAATTCTCACTGAGTATCTCCAAAGCTTCAAGAAAGCATTTCTTAACAGCTTCAAGGAGTGATTTAAGCTAAAGGTGATCAGACAAAATACTAAAGATATAAACTGTAGAATTGTTTTAGATGTCTTTGTTTTGCCTTCATACATTATGAAGTTCTGAAATACACAAAAGGAATCAGTGTGTTATGAATTTAAAGTACATAATGATGACTAAGTAGTCTCTAATGTAATGTAAATGGATCTCGACCAAGAATACTGTTATCTCGCCTGACCTGACGCCATTGTGGCAGGTGAGGTCACAGGTCACCGATGAATCTTTATTAGTTCCTGCCGTTGTTTTTATAATTTATATCCACAAGTGGCGATACTGCAATTAGCAAAATCAAGTATCAAAATAAATACGTTAACTAATACAAATCAACTGAAAACTGATTGTACACATAAAACGGAATTTCTGATTAACAATAAAAACATATTGGCATTCTAAGACGAAATAAAGTATTTTAATGTTGTTTTTTTATTTTGTTGGTTTTCCTTTTAAAGCAATGTCTCTCAACACATTTGCTATCTAATAAGTACCATATACGGAAGCTTGACATAAGTAAATGGACACCTACTGAGATGGAAGGAGAGTAAGGACATCATAAATCTGACATGACCTAGCCATTCACCAAACATGAAACCCATTAATCATGTGTGGGCTATACTCGACCGATTCCTGAGAAAGCCTTCCATAAAACCAGCTTCTTGGGGCTCTTTATAACAGATTCTGTGCGGTAGTGCCCGTAAGATTATTATCACTGTACATAAATGTGAACTGAAACATAAAATCAACTTCTTGGGGCTCTTTAGAACAGATTCTGTGCGGTAGTGCCCGAAAGATTATTATCAGTGTACATAAATGTGAACTGAAACATAAAATCAACTTCTTAGGGCTCTTTAGAACAGATTCTGTGCGGTAGTGCCCGAAAGATTGTAATCAGTGTACATAAGTGTGAACTAAAACATCATTAGATGCAATACTTCAGTTTCTAAACCACATAAAATTATTTCCTTATTATTCAATACAGTATTATGAACTCGTAAATGTTACGATCTTTAACTTTCTTTTACAAATTATTAAGTTCAAGTTAGTGCTCAGCAGAATTACTCTTTGCCTCATATCTGTCTTGAAATAGAAAATAAATCTAAATTTAACTGTTTGTAAATGAAATGTTTGCACACACACACACACACACACACATATATATATACGTGTGTGTGGTAATTATATACATAAGCGAAGAACTCGAAAGTGAGTTTTAAATTTTTTTCTAATACTAATAATAAACTGATCACCCAAATATTATTGATAATCTTGAACATGATTTTATTTCTTGAATGTGTTAGTATAAATTATTTATATAGATAAAACTAAAATTACATCCTGCTTTATTTTTTGGTATTATAACATTTTTGTCTCGAGATTGTATATATTTTGGAACACGATGCTAGTCTTTGGTCTAGTAAATAACAAAAAGAAACATTAAATATAGAAGGAATCGTGTTACAGATTCTGCCGGGTAAAAAAAAAGAAAACATGAAACGAGCAAGTCTGTATTTTTTTTCTCGCAAAACACGCTTCAGTAATTGGACTAAGAGAAAAACACAAAACTCGATCAGTTCAATTAGAACGTTACGACATTTAAAAAAATCCGCCGTGAAAATACAAGGATGATCAGACAGCAAAAACGCACTGGCTTGGTTGACCCACCCACCGTACGTTAGTGGCACATCTCAAACATTAGATGCTATCAGAGATCTAGAAGTGAAGAAAGAAAAACTGATATTGATGCTACAGTTTCTTTTCAAGGTACCTCTACTGATTGTTCGACAAAAAGTTTGATCGTGTTAAAGATCTATCAACAATATCTAGCTTTGATTTTCCAAGAAAAAAAAAACATTTGTCTGTAATTGGTCTACAGAATACACCGAGACCATTAACATTGTTTCTGTACTGATGGTACTGAGGGATCTTCAAGGAATATATAGCAACATTCTAAGTTTAGTACCACAAGCCTTATCCCGGTAAACACTGAGCATGTCCGGTTGTTACTTTTAGTTAAAAAATTCTCCTGCGGTTGCTACAGCTATACATAAAGCGTACCATTAGCTATATGACTTTACTATAACATGATAAATTTATTAAATAGTTTGTTAGTGTAATACCTTGTAAGGATAGTTACATATGGATTAAACCTAGTCATTCGAAATACTTCTAATTTTGTAGTTTGTAACGGCAGACTTTTCTAGAAACTAGTATTGCTGGACTATATAAACACGATTCTTAAAAGATACAGATGATTATATAATGCGCTTTTGGAGAAATAGCACTGCATAACATATGTGAAAGTTGGCATTATGACAATTAACGTAGTGAAGCATATCTTTCATAATACAGGTATAGTATCTTTGTATGCGATATTACTAAAAATTCCCACTAATAGTAATTAAATTCGCAAAAGTAAACATCGTTATAAGAATTGTGTTGATTATTGAAAAACCTAAGTGTTAAAAATAAAAAAAAGATATCATGACAAATAGGGATATCCTGAAAGACTTTTACCAAACATTACATTAAAATGCACAAATGCAAGTAAAATACTATTTAAATTTAGTTTAACTAAAATGCAAATATGTTGTTCAGACACGATACATTTGTATTTTGTTTTACAAATGAGTGTAATGTAGATTTATCAATCATTAATTATCCACTATTATTTTCTTTACGAAACTGCAAGGCAATTATTTCTAGTGATGTTGTGGAAACTAACGCAATACCTGCACAGTGTAAGGTGCCAGGAGTGACCTAATAATTAGAGTGCCTGGACTGTGTATCAGTGGTTGCATGTTCGCACCCCGTTGCTGCAAAAATGCCCAACGTACTTTGGGGCCATAGGTGTGCAATAAGAGTAACAGTTAAATCTCATTATTGGGTCAGAAAAACAGTTAGCAATGAGTGTTGTTGATTTGATGCCTTTTCTGCAATCAAAATTGGGGATGGCTATGTGCAGATAGCCCTCGTGTAACTTTACGCGAAAATTCTAAACAAACAAACAAGCATAGAGTAAGAGATGAATCATGGTTCTTTCGATACCTACAACTCGACAGTTTCACTTGCATATTTAAATATCTCTCTCGTACTGTTATGACAAAGCCGTACAAACATACACAAAAGAACTTATGGAACTAAACATTATTGTTACGTTATTCAATATTTAAGAATGGTTGAAATTCTGTATATCACATTGTATCTCACTGTTGTTTTACTGATAAACGATTTATTACTTGTCGGTAAACATGTTGTTCACGTACATTCACTGCAGTATTTTCACAACTTTATTTTTATTGCGTAACTGTTAGTCTGAAAGGAGTTAAAAGCTTGTTCAATAAATATAGAATCAGAAGATAAAAAATCCAATTGAATTATTATTGTTTTTTTTTTGTTGTTGTTGTTGTTTTAATCACAGCCAAAACTGATTTTACTCTTTTTTCGGTTTCATATAAAACTTTAAACATTTTTCGATGGATATTTCGAGTACATGTATATGTTTGGACATTGAGAAAAGTACTCCTCTTCTCCACCTATCCTTTGGGCATTAAAAAAAAAGAAAACATTAAAAAGTCTTTAAAATGTCGATTTATTAGGTCGTCAAGAAATTAATATCGCTTTTTTTTAGATGAAAAAATCCGAACAACTTGTGTATCAAAACAAAACATGTATTAAATGAAAGAGTCTCCATTTTTATCGATGATGCTTTTCCATCTTACAATCAGGTTTTTAACGCACTGATTAAAGAAATTACTTGGCATTGAAGCATAAGACATGTCGATATCTTCTTTAACACCTTCCACATTTGCATACGTTTTCCCATTAAGTGGTGTTGCAGCGAACGAAAAAGATGGTAATCTGATAGTGCCATATTTGGAGAATATGGTGGGTGGGGAAGAACTTTCCAACCCAACTCCATAATCTTGTGGATGTGTATTTTCGTGGAGAAGAAGAACACCTTTCCGATTGACTAGTGAAGGGCGTTTCTGATGAAGGTTTTGATTTAAACGTTCCAGTTGCTGACTATAGATCCCTGCATTGACAGTTTGCTGTAGACTGAGGAGTTCCAAATGAATTACTCCTCTGATGTCCCACCAAATGCAAAGCATCACTTTCTGCGGATGGAGTCCAGATTTTGGGGTCGGAAGTGTTTTTTTGTCTAGGACTGAGCCTTTGTTTTTGACGTTTATTATTTGCATAAAGAATCCATTTTTCATAACCGTTGACAATTCTATCCAAAAATGGTTCACGCGCATTACGCGCCAGAAGAAACGAAGCAACGTTCACACGTTGGAAACGATGATCATTAGAGAGTACGTGAGGCACCCAAACACCTTCTTTATGGAGTTTTCCAATATTATTTGGATGTTTACGTGTTGTCTCATGAGAAACATGCAATTCGGGGCCATTTCACTAGTGTGTTGCCCTGGGTTAGACTCAACAAGCGTC